>NW_028171099.1:0-71572 GCF_963971535.1 Notolepis coatsorum
ACCCCCCCCCCCACCCCGGGTTGACTTTAGCCATGAGAAAATGTCCCCTGCTCCCCCCCCCCCTCCTCCCCCCCCCCTCCCCCTCCACAGCCTCCCCACTCATAACAGACCTGTTGGCTGTCTAGGTTTATGGAGCTCACCGAATCTAAACAGGAGCAGGGGCCTGACCGGGAGAGGGCCTCAACACACAGGAAGGGCCCTAATACTCCTCGGATTAGAGGACAAGTTACAATTTGGACAGCTGTCCTGCTTATTAAAACACCCCCCCCCCCCCCCCCATCCCCCCCCCATCCCCCCCCCACCCCTCGTCCGCTGTGTGTCGGATGCTATCGTCTTAAGGGATGCAGACCAGAGAAAGACTTTCGTCTTGTTTACATCAGGGTCCCCCATTTTCAATTCATCATAACATATATGGCATACATGACATACAGATAGACAATACTGCTACATCTATACATTTATGACATACCAGATTTACAAATACAGTAGAGTGGTTCTGAAGGGTTTACTTAACCCATTCACTACCACACTACGGAAGGTTAACCTTTCACTACCACACTACAGAGGGTTAACCTTTCACTTGATTTTATTTTATTTTATTAGACATTTAAAAAAATAAAATACAAGATTCCATAAAAACTTCAAGGATGGTACACAAAAAAGTCAAGACTTATTTCCATTGTGGTCCTTGGTCTCAGACAGACAAGCAATACAAAACATGACCATAAATAACAATTTGACATAGACATGAACATTTTAAATACAGTACAAACGTAGCCACAGACAACAATGTAGCAGACAACATTTTCATGCATTTTAAAATCTAGTTTTTGACATTGTCAAGGAGCCATGATTTTACTTTTTTCTTAAAATTGTGTTCGGCTACTGATGCATTTTAGCTACCACACTACAGAAGGTCAACCCTTTCACTACCACACTACAGAAAGTTAACCTTTCACTACCACACTACAGAAGGTTAACCCTTTCACTACCACACTACAGAAGGTTAACCTTTCACTACCACACTACAGAAGGTTCTGTTTCATGCTAGCTTCCGCTCAGCGTCATATTGCATATATCTCGCTTCAGCGTATATACACTGAATAATTTCAAAATGTACCTTTACATACCAACATCCGTCTGACCACACCCCCATCTGCTGCCTATATAAGCAGGGGTGGGGCCACACACTCATCTCCTTCTCAAATTTCATCCACAAGATAGTGCCTGTATACCAATCACTTGGCGAGGAAGAAAGTATTAGCTGGAGAAAGGAAAACAGAAGAACAAGGAGATACGTTGACATTATATCTTTATTCTCTCTCTCACTATTTTCGAGAAAATACGGCGATTATTGTCTTCATCACTGGAGTGTCTGGAAGATGATGATCATTCTGACCTCCACCCATAGCTGTCAACATTGGCAGAAGAAAAAACGTGCACATTTTAGCCCCGCCCCTTCTCCCGGCCCCACCCCCTCGGCCCGCCCCCTCCCACCCGGCCCCGCCCCCTCCCAATGGAGCTGCCATCTGCTGGTCAAAACCTGTATTAAGGAAATTCACTGTATTATTTTACAGATTACTTTTGTTTTCCTACTTTTAAGTGTAAATGCTATAAAAATACAGTAAATTACCTTTTATCAAAATATTAACCATTAAATTAAGGTTGTAATCTGTAAATGTATTTGACAGTATTTGGAAACCATAGATGCCAGACATTTAGTTTTCTTGCAGCTTTTTTTCTTACAGTGTACAGTCAGTGAATCCTAAATCTCCACTAGGCAACCACTTATCAGTCCAACAAGGACTGGGTGAACCAGACCAGGCTGCAGAAACAAATGAGTTCAAGTTTCAAGTTTCTTTAATAGTTGTCATACAGAATACTTTTATACAAAATGCTTCTTACTGTTACGCTCCAGAGACTGTGCAAGACAAGATACGATAAGTATGAAATAAAATAACATAGTATAGTATGTAAATTAGAAGTAAAAAAATGAGGTCACAGTGTTCAGTATAGACATATGTACAATGTTCGATGCAGAATAGACGTAACTGAGTTACCATATAATATACAATACACAATACTATGCAGTGTACTAATATACAATACTATATAGTGCAAGGCAGAAATGGGATGAGGTGCAATTTAGGTACAATTTACAGTAGGTGTACGAGTTGTAGTAGAGTGGGGGGGGCATAACATTTTCTCGGGGGGGCACAATGGTTTTTCAACACAGGTTCCCTTTTATATGTTTTAGCTGGGACAGCGGCGCTGTGGCTTGCTTGGCGCTGCCCACGGTGCTGAACTAAACAGCAGAGAGGCAATTGAAAAATCTAATTTCTCTCTATCTTAAGAACTTTCACGTAGCGTGGTTGGGGTGGAGCTGGACTCTAGCGAGGGTGGCGGAGAGGAGGAACCTTGCTAAGCTCCAGGCCATCAGGGAAAACCCCTCCCACCCACTATACACAGACTTGGCTGACAGGAGGAGCATGTTATAGGCTCACACTACCTAAATGCAGCACTGAACGGCACAAGAAGTCCTTCATTCCGACAGCCATCAGACTATAGAATGCATCACTGTGCCTCACTGCATCACTGAGCACAGAGTGACAGTTACCATCTTCCTGGACTCTTACTTTTTAAACAGCACTGTGCAATATTACACCTACTGTAGACTTCAGTATATTTTTACGGTATTTATTTACTGTATCTTTTATTCTATTTTTATTCTATTTCATTTTATTCTATTCTTAGGCCATTTGTTTTGTTATTCTTATTTGTGACTTGTTCTGTCTTAATGTTGAGTGATTTGCAGTGTCAAATTTCCCTCAGGATAATACATTTCTATTCTATTCTATTCTATATCTTTGAAAAGTCTCCATTTATTCAACACTTCTGAATTCACTGATGAACTGAACTGAACTGACAAAAATAAGGTGCATAAAAAAAAAAAAAAATTCCTCCACAGGCTACTCACCATCATAAGTAGAGCGGCAAGCGGCGTTTGGGGACAGAGTGAAATCTTCTTAAAACACTGTCCCTCCACTCATTCCTGAACTTTTTTGTTAAGTCCTTCTCAAATGCCAACTGAATTAAATTGGCCTTAGTTGCGTCGATGAAGCATAGCCTACTAAGGCGATGTTCTGTAAATACGTTCTTGAGGGTAGAAAACGAATTCTCACAGAGTGCCGTGCTAGCTTCAGTAGTGTTGTTGTTGACATCAGTGCCCACTAGGGGTGTCCCCGACTAAGGATTTGGATAGTTTACTTTGATTAAAAAAAAAAGAGAGAAAAAAACGTTTTTTTTGTTTTTTTTTTTTTCAGGGTGGGCACAGCTGACTCAGTGGGCGGGCCCGGCCCCCTAATGCCCGCCCATGGCGCCGGGACTGGGGTTAACTAGTTGCTACATTAAATTAATCAGATACCTGGTTGAAAGTGAAATGCTGTGAACATCCCTGCATTAAGTGTAAGACAAATTCAGTATAAATTCAGTTTATGTAGTAGTAGCATTAACATGTTCATATTTATTGAAATCTTACAATTCATACATAAATGTTATGATGAATTGAAAATGGGGGAAGAAGTCCTTCTCTGGTCTGCATCCCCTTAACAATTATGTATTGCGCCATACTGTATTGGACCCATTCTGCAATCTGTTAAAGTTAGCAATCAATCAATGTATTACCATAGTGTCTTTATACCTTCATCACTGTAGGCTACATATTAATACTACAACTCAAGAATAATCAAGAGGTTTATTTGTCACATACATAGTGAAATGCAGGTGGCCAGACATTTAGTTTTCTTGCAGCTTTTTTTCTTACAGTGTACAGTCAGTGAATCCTAAATCTCCACTAGGCAACCACTTAGGCCTAAAAAAAAGAATGGTTTGTTTCCTGTTGCCGACCGACCCTGCCGATTTAGGTGCAACCCAATATATTTTATGAGTTTAAAAATGAATTATATATTGTATTAGGGGCTCGCGCCGCTGATATACTCCCAAACTGCAGTCCTCCTTGCTGCGGCTGGATAGGTATTGGCCCTCCGGTCATACAGCTGGACTGTGGGAGGCACCGGCTGTTGTGAGAACTGGGTGCTTCCGTGTTGGGTAAGTACTGTTTTGCTTGCGAGCGCTAGTTGTCTGTTAACGCTTGGGGGTTAGCTGACAATTTTACCAAAGCCGACCCCGGACTAGGGTCCTCTGTTCGGCTTCTTAAGCGGCAGACAGAGGATCTTGGTCTGACGCCCATGATGGTCAACCTAGTGGGCCGCGACCGAGACCTGGTTAAAACCCGGGATTCTCTGGACGAGCGGATGCTTCTCTGTCCCGTGCAGGCCCCATCTTTCACATGAATGTGGAAGTACACCCTAACGAGGAAATGTGGGCATGGAGCTTCGTTATCGGAAGATCCATGCTCAAGTCGGCTGCAGCCCGGATGGGATTTGTGCCGGGTCCGCTGTATGTCTGGTAAATCACTGTTGAAAACTGTGTTGACATTTCTTTTTCTCTTCCCTCTTAGGATGGGGAGGGACTCAGGCGGCGGCCTGTCTGAAGTGTGGCTTATTATGTCGTTGTGTACAGTTCAGGTGATAGCTGCTCAGCTGGCGTGCTAGTTTGTGGCCTACTGTGTTAGCCAGTCAGCTGTTAGCTGCGGTGCTAGCTCGTTGTGTTCACTAGGCTAGTAAACATTAGCTTGTTGCTATCAGTCGGACGGCTGTTAGCTTAATGCTACACTGTTGAAACGTTACTGTGACTATAACATGCCTTAAACACTCTGACTACGACGTCATCTTTGACAGAGGATGGTAGTCGACCCTACACCCGGGTGCCAGTGCCAGCGAGGACTTCGTCAACATGGAGAACGGCGGCTGGGTGGCGTAGCGGACATATCCTCGTCACCAACGCAGGAGATGCTGGGTTCAACTCGGTGTCCCGTTAAGCAGTGTTGCTGTTCTCTCGGCCTGCGCTCAGGGTGAAGGTAGGAGTCCTGACCGGACTTTAAACACTTCTTCTTTTCTTCCCTTCTAAATGTTTTGTAATAACGATGTTTCCAAAACATGTGTTGCTGCAATACATTGAGGATACGACGCGTGTTGTGTGTGAATTGTCTTGTCACTGGTATAGCTTTTCTCTCTGTAGTAAATCGGCGTTGTTTTTTACATGTGTAAAAATGAACTGGTTTGGTTGTGATGAGAACATGTGTGTTCATGTAACGTTGTACCGTGGGTGAACTCACAACTAAGAGGGTTAGTTAACCTGTGAAGCTATGCTTAGTGACATGTGATTGAGGAATGAATATTTTTTCTCAGCCTGTGATGACAATGAACAGCATGTTCACACATTAACAGAGGTGCCTGTTCGACTTGGTCGTATCAAGGGTAAGATAGGAGGGGTTGTTTACAATATATTGTGTCACTGTGTTTGTGGGGATACGATGTAACCCTCAGCTTAAGTTGCTGGGGTTTTGCTTTCGCTTGAGAAACAATTTTTTCCTAAAGAAAAGGTTGTTTGGTCACTTATCATGTGTGCTTAGCAAGGTCTGTGGCCATTACATAATCGAGGACTTGTGTCTTCTCTCGTTATGAAAAATGGCGTTCCTCTGTAGTAAGAGTGTACTTTTGCCATTTTTTGTTGTGATGAAGGGTTGTGTGTGTCGTTGTGATCTACAACTGGGTTAGGTTTGGTCCACAGAAGCACATGTGTAAGTCTGGACCGGGGCTCTTAAAAGGGCCCTCTCTGTTCTATGTTTTTTCCTTGGTAAAACTCAGATAGCAGGGTAGCACATGAGCTATGTGAAGCTGTTAATGCTTCATGTAGCAGGCTATGACTGGGTCATGGCTCTACTTTGTCATTACATCGTATCAGGGGTGAGGGGTCATAAAGGGGTGAACTGGTAAACATTTCCTTCCCTTTTCTGATTGGTCAGGGGTTAAAACCACCTGTCTTTCAGGGTTCCTGTCACGTTGCTGTTCGGCACGGGGGGGGGACGGAGTGTCCTGGTTCCACGCCCTGAAAGATTGGGCGTGTGCACCGCGGAAATTCCCCCGCCATAGAGTACGTCACTGAGCGCGTCTCGATTGGTAAGACTTCCGTCGGTTGTTCAGGTCCATGTTATGGATTTGTTTCAGGGAGTTGTCAGAGCTCCTCCTCACGAAGCTCCTCATCAGGGAGAAGTGCCTTCTGTGAGTTCGGACTCTCCTTCCCAGTGAGGGAGCCTCCTCCTCAGATTGTCAAGGTGAGTAGAACTTCAAAAAGGAGTTCTGCTCTATTGTGTGTGTATTCGATTCAATTCGATTATTGAGTGTGTATTGGTTCAGTGTCTCCTCCTCGGAGAGCCCTAACCCAAGTGTTACATAGCTCAATGTTGCAATATTTCTTTTCAATCTATACAGCTCGCATGGGAAGTCTCTCTGGGGATTCCCGTCTCCTCCCTGTGGCGAGAGTGGTGGGATGTAAAAATGAAAAGAATTTTTACCCTCAGCCGCGTCACGTGGGATTCACGTCTGTGTTTCTTTCTTTTTTAAATAAAAAGAGGAACGAACATGAAGCACGACGGCTCCTTGTCGTTCTCCCAGGCGACTTGGAGGAACAATGTCTGGTGTCTTGTTAGACTATCCATTGATGTGTTTGGGTCTCGACGCGTACATAAGTGCTGGCTCTGGGTGTTTCTGATGGGAATCATGCATGAGGCTGGTGCGCCTTGGTTGCTTGTTATTAAAACAGCGTTTTTATAGGGCAACTGGGATGGAGTTTGTCTCTTCCGAGCGCCAGTTTACTAGGTTTGTCTCGACTAATTCTCGTTCATATCTGGGGGATGTTAACGGAATAGATCAGAACATAGGTAGAGGGGTCTCACGCCCTTGGGGTGGGCCACAGAGCGCGGTACAAATGGGACCGTCTGGGTGGTGCCCTCTTTTCATGTTTTAGATCGACACGCATACCTACCCCCTCTCCTGGAGTGGGCATGTCGGCGTGGTTAGGGCACGGGACTGGTTCTGGTCGCGCTGGTCCAGGTCAGTTAACCCGTTGTCCGCCGGGGACGCAGATCTGCTGTTCTGGTACCCTGAGGGACTTGTGCTTTTTTCAGGGGGAAAAATGCCGGGTCGGCCCGGGTGTCACAGGGTTAAGCGCTATGGAGACCCTGGTTGGGTAAATCTTTTACTCAGCACTGTCGTAATGGCTTACGGCCATGCCAACCTGTACACGCTCGATCTCGTCAGATCTCGGCCGCTACACAGGTTGGTCCTGGTTAGTACTTGGTTGGGAGACCGCCTGGGAATACCAAGTATGGTGTGCTTGGGGCTGGTTCTCCATTCTTTTTCGCTCCTCTCTCACGCATGGCGAAGAGGGGCCTGTTGGGGTGGTCTTTGACCTCCTCTGGTGACCCTGTGCTTCCCGTATCGCCGGGCCCGGTCTGAAGTCATGTTTCGTCGACCCGTAGGCCTGGGTTAACCCTTTTTTGAAAACTGAAACACTTGTACTGCGGTATAGCCGGTGTATACCCGCAGGTGTGTTTTGGAGTTTTTTTCTTGAGGGGTTATAGGGACAACCACCGCATTGGGTAACACCAAGGTGGTTGATTCCCTGGTGTGTTGGAGCAGTGTCAACTCCCGGGTTCACCGGTTGAGGGTGCCCCTGCACGTTCATGACGTCTGCCAATCGTGTCAGCCTTCTCTGCCTCAACCCCTCTGGGTGGGGGCTTTTTAAATGGAGGCTTGGTCATGCAACAACGCCAGCTTCCGCACCTTCCGCCGGGGCGGCTGTGTTCAGCTGTCCCCTCTGGCGCCTGTCTCGTCCGCAGTCTCCAGGCTAGGGTTAACAGCCTGTTGCCTGGTTTTTCCCCGGTGCGCTGCCTGCTTCCGTTGGTTAACCTTTTTTGTGTGCTTACGGCCATGCTGACTGCCTGTTCTGCAGGGTCAGTGTGCCAGGCGGTGTACTATTGGGGGTACAGGGCCCGCTCGGCTGAGGGGCCTTTGTCCGAATACGCTGGCGATGTGGGGGGCGGGGTCACTAAGTGCCCACCTGGTGGGGTCTTGATGCTGGCATCATGGTCTTCTCCGGGCCCCCGTTCCAGGGGGTCCAGTCCCTTTGGTGGGTCTGGGTCTTCCTTCGCGCTCCGCTGCTACGGCCTTGCCACAGGGTTGGGTTTGCCCTTGACCCCGTGATTCTGGGGGCAGTAACGAGGTTGTTCCCTCCGTTCGTTCCCGGGTGGCATGCGGGTTGTGCGTGTGTGTAGTCGTGGGGTCAAGCCACGGTCTGCTCACCCTGTGCATTGAGTTGCTTGAGTGCCTCTTCGCACGGTCGGGTCCGTCGCCCTCCCGTGAAGCCCCCAATAGGGGGGGTGCCATCCATTAGGGTGGGTCGGGGGGGCTCGGCCCTCCCTGTTCTGATGGTTGTGGGGGGCTTTCAGCGGGGTGTATTTGTCGGCCGATGGCTCTCGCTCGGCCTCCCTTGTGCAGAGAGTGACGCCGAGCGAGAGCCATACGATACAGAACGTTAGGTTATGACTATAACCAAGTTCTGTTAGTATGGTGACGCTCGGCGTCCGACGCCGCTGCAGCCCTTGATCTCGCCTTGTGGTGAAAGCTTGGGAAGGAGGCGAGTGGGTGGCCCCACCCCTGCTTATATGGGTAAGCTGATAGGGGTGTGGTCAGACAAATATTGGGATTAAAGGTACATTGTGGTCTTTATTCAGTGCGCGTGCGCGTGTGCGAGGACAGTGCAGAGAGTGACGCCGAGCGTCACCATACTAACAGAACTTGATTATAGTCATAACCTAACGTTAACAGGACCAAATCATCAGTTTCTTATATATTTAGCCAGATAAAACATTGATCTGGTCCAAGAAGCCCCAACAGGAGTACAAATATACATATATACACATTTATATATATATATATATATATATATATATATATATATATATATATATATATATATATATATATATATATATATATATATATATATATATATATATATATAATATATATATACATATACTGTACATACATACACATATACACCAATAACAAAATAAAAACACAGTTAAGAATCATACACATAAGCAAATAAACAAACAAACAAACATATGCACAGCCTATGTACAAAATAAATAAACAGTTCATCTCTAGTCTTTACAGTTTTCTTCAATTGCATAAACACTCAAATCAAAAGTATTACACAATTATCAAAACCTTACACTCAAGGAGCAAAATATAGGCCCAGATTTGCACCCCTACAATGTCAACCTCACTTTTTGCAAAACAATACACACAGTGATTTGCAAAACACTAAACACACTTGCATTACATTAGACACAGAATGTCAAATTACCACACATATGAGTCAATTGGTTAAACACAGCCATCAGATTCACAAACACACCATTGCTTAATTGTAGATACACAATCAGGTTTAAGCACTATAAAAATGCAGCAGGTGAGTTCACCTGTCTTCAACCAAAATGGAAGGAGAGTGAAGTACTGTACACAGAGAACGTGAAAATATACAATACATTCACCAAACACTACACAAGACAACCAATGATGCAGACTGATGAAAATATACATTTTCTCCCATTTTCCCAAATCAGTCAACATGTCAACATGGAGAATCACAACAAAAAATTATCTTGCCAGATCCAGCTAGGCAAAGAGATAATGTCTAGTATTTTCTGTTTACATCAAAAGAAAATTGTGTTACTGTCATTTTAACCTGTACTGGATACAGTATTTTATGTTTGTCTGATATTTGCTGAGCTTACAGTGTTATGCACATAGTAGCATGAAAACTGGGACATGTATTGTTGTGATTCTCCATGTTGAAATGTTGACTGATTTGGTTATATGGAGAGAACATTTATATTTTCATCAGTCTGCATCATTGATTTGGGTATATGGAGAGAAAATCTTATTTTTTTCATCAGTCTGCATCATTGATTTGGGTATATGTAGATAAATAAATTATATTTTCATCAGTCTACAGCATTGGTCTTGTGTAGTGTTTGGTGAATTTATTGTATATTTGCACATTCTCTGCGTACTTCACTTACAGTACTCTAATCACTGAGAAGTAGAATTGCTAAATGTGTTTTAGGTTAAGCACAGCAGTGTGTGTAACTGGTTCAAACAGAATTAAGTCATATGGTAACAAAATTAGTGTATGGTTTTGACAAGTGTTTAATTTAGCAAAGGATCTGAGGTGTTTTGATAATTGTGTGTGTGGTTGTGCTAATTGTGTGTTTTGAAACACCGGGCCCCGTTTTCAAAATCATGCTTAGGCAATCGAAAAAAAAAAACTGTATTGTGTGTTTCATTATATACATATGTTTCAGTCTTCTCATAAAAAAAATATTCGATTTTTGGGTCTTTTCCTGCCTTTGGTCCGCTTTGCATTCACATCTCAAATGAACCGCAGCAGGGTTCACTTGCAAGAGTGAATGAGCTTTCACACCACCCCAAACCAACCGGACTATCCGAGGTTCGATTAAAGCTTATTATAGGACACTGGACATGGGTATGGATGGCTCCAGGTGCTGCTGCGTTAAAGTGCACATCTTCAATATCTGTACTATTTAAAAGCACAGTGCAGGACACACTCAAAGGTTATCGCACCTCAGAGATGGCAGTGGACATGTATGACAGGACAAAGGCCATATGTAATGGCCTTTGGATTGAGGAACATACTACCAGCCAAAGGAGGAAGCAGAAAAGGATGGACGAGTATGTAGTTGAGTCATCTTGTGGCACAAGCTCAGACCTCAGCTCAGGAGATCAGCTGAGACAGAGACTGTTCTATCCAGTCGTCGACAGAATGCTGCAAGAGCTTGAGAGCACGTTCTCCTGAGTTGGATAACAACTTATGAGAGGCATACAGGCATGTTATCCAGCCTCAGACCAGTTTCTCTCAGTGGAATTGCTGCAACCCCTCGCCACACATTATTACAATATCCAACTATTGCCAGATGAGATCACAGTTGCAAAGTGTTTCCTGGTCAGGACAGGCAGAGATGCAGTCCCTACTATCCAAAGTGTCTTTTCCCTCCTGGATGATAATAATAATAATTATGCATTTGATTTATAAGGCGCCTTTCAGGACACTAAAAAAAAAGTCCACAAATCGGTGAATGAAAAAATTATAGGATCAAATGAAAACTACTTACTAAAAATGTTTAAATGTGCTAAAAACCAACAAAAAATACCAAACACTAACAAACATTCAGCACAGACAATGGGGATGTTGACATCTAAAAAAAAAAGTAAAAAAAAAAAATTTAAACAATTTTTTTTGTTTTTTTTTTATCCGGGGCTAGGAGAAAAACATCCGGGGCTAAGGCCCCGGAAGCCCAGGGCTAACGACGCCACTGATTCCCAGCCATTGGGGGCCATCTAATCTCTAGGGCTGTCCCCGACTAAGGATTTGGATGGTCGACTAGGATTGGCCAAAATTTGCGGTTGGTCGACTATTGGTCGACAAAAAAAAAAGTATAATGTTTTAAAAAAAAATTATCATTCCATTTGGGCTGTGGGGGGTGCTTAATGTCTGAAGGAGTCGACTGAAGGCTTCTTGTCCTCTGCAAAAGCATGCAATTGGTCCACTGATGGATACATCTTGATATTTGTCTAGTCTAGTGTGTTCATTAGATGGGTGAAATCCTCTTTCAGTGCCTCTGTGCCTGTTTTCGTAGGCAGTTAGCCTCTGGTATGCGTGCCATTAGCGTTAGCCATGCTTCTAGGCCTCTTTTCTTTTGGAAAGAATGATAGAAAAAAATAATGATAATAATAATTATAATATATATATATATATATATATATATATTTTTTATATTCGACTAAGAGGTTGGCCAGTCGACTACGGCTCCTTTCGACCGATTAGTCGACTAATCGATTAATAGGGGTCAGCCCTACTAATCTCACGCTAAATGGCCAGCATTTCAAAACAGACTTGCATTGTGCATGAGGCTGTTTGTAGAGCTAAATCTATACTTTATAGTATTGCTATCTGTCTATTCTCATTGTCAATTGAGACCATAAACCATCCCTTCAAAATGGCTTAAAGAAAAAAGAAATTCATCAATAGGTTCTCATTTTATAGCCTCGTGAATATAAGCGTTATATGGGATTTGGACTAGTATATTTCCTGGAAGGCGAGATACAGGGTGCTAAGCTAATAACATTAAATCGAACAGCGCTTCGGCACTACAGAAGCTAGAGCTAAAACGCTAAATGCATATTGTCGGTATTCATGGTCCACCATGAATGCATGAAAGGGGGGGCGGGGGACGTCGTTTCTGATTGATTACCAATAACCGCGTTAGCCTCAGTAGCCACATTAGCTGATCGCCTGGTTGGCTATCAAAGCAAGGCCCGATCAGCATGTAATTTACGTGAAAAAGATCTTACCGTGGGCCGGTTGGATCCCCAAAAGGATTTCCCAGTTATCGTTCGCCATCTGGTAGATCGATATGTCCATTGGCTGATGATATATTCCTTTACTGCATAGTGAATTCGGCGTCGCAAAAGGTATTCCAAGCTACAGGCTACACGTATAGAGTCCAGCTCACAGTAAACTCCATAAAAAAAAAAAAAAAAGGCACCGTTCTGCCACAGGGAACACTGCATTATCGAGACAGCGCCCCTACGAGGATCTGGCCGGTAATGCACTTTTTAGAATTCCAAGAGTAGGGTACATCTGCAGTGCCGCTCGGTGACATTGAGTAGGTTATTAAAATGGAAATAAAGCCAAAACAACCTTGCCCTCTACCGTTGGATTCGAAACACGGACATGTCCGTGGCCGGGCGGGAATGTCTTAAGCGAATGTTTAAACTAACCTAAACTCTAACTATAATCATATTGACTGCAATGATTGTTGGTTCAACTCCTGGTTGATTTGTTTGTTTGGGACCTTTGTAGAATAGTAGTAAGTCATACTGGCCAGCAGCATAACTAGTAAAAGTAGGTAAGGGATATGTACATATATAGATATAGTATCTACAGATATGTAAAAAGGATTATATGCAGGTATGTATAGACAGATGTGGATATATATATATATATATATATATATATATATATATATATATATATATATATATATATATATATATATATATATATATATATATATCCACATCTGTCTATACATACCTGCATATAATCCTTTTTACATATCTGTAGATACTATATCTATATATGTACATATCCCTTACCTACTTTTACTAGTATATATATATATATATATATATATATATATATATATATATATATATATATATATATATATATATATATATATATATAGTATTAGCATTCATCATCATTAGGTGGCTTCTTCGTTCCGAAGGTTGCCTATCACTCTCCAACCCATTCTGTCCCCACTTCTTCTCTCCAACTCTTTGACTCCGCCTCTCACTCCGCTCCAATCACAGACGTCGTCTACCCAGCCTCTTCTTGGTCTTCCACTTCCTCTCTTTCCATCCACCTTCCCCATCACCACCTTCTTGAACATCTCCCCGCTGGATCCTCTCAGAACATGCCCGCACAACTCCATCTTTCTCTTTTTCAACCTCTCCAGCAGCTGTCCTCCTTGCATATCCGCTCTTCTCAGTACCTCCTCATTCTTGATCTTATCCTTCCATGTTATCTTCAGCATCTTCCTCAGCGTCCACATTTCAAAAGAGTCTATCATCCTCTTTGCCTCTTCATTCAGCGTCCATGCTTCTGCTCCATATGAAAAGACTGACATAACATACGTTTCCAAAATCCTGGTCTTCGTTTTCCAACTTATGTTTCTTCTCAATAATTCTTTATGGTTCCAGAATGCGCCCTTTGCAATTCCGGTTCTTCTCTTAATGTCCATGTTAGCTCTTCCACCTTCACTGATCCAGCACTGTTGTTAAGGTTTGACACCGACCCCAAACGCAACGACACAAGAGAGTTGGATTCAGAGTTGCCAAATACAAGGGCTTGTTTATTTGGTGACTAGAATAAGTGAAACAGGGAAAGCAGGTCAACAAGAAACAGGAACAATGAACAAGGGGCAAAGTTCTGCTGCTCTGCAGCTTCTCCCGGAAGGGTAGTCTTGGGAAGCAGGAGCAGACCTCTGTACCGCTCTGCAGACTCTCACGGCGGACCTCTCAGATGTTGTGCAAGACCGAGAGAGGGAGAGAGGGAACGGGTCAGTGACAGAGCAGACTTGAAACGAGCTGGAGGACAGGGTGTTATATTCTTCGTGTTAAACAACACAGTGATGAGCAATATTCCAAAAACAGCCCAAGTGAATATCTTCATGTAAACACACAGTGAGCAAAAATCCAAACACCGTCCAATTGTGAAATACTATCTTCGTGTAAATACACAGTGAGCAAAAATCCAACACAGTCCAAATGTGAAACAATATCTTCGTGTAAATACACAGTGAGCAAAAATCCAAACACAGTCCAAATGTGAAATAATATCTTCGTGTAAATACACAGTGGGAGGTGGAAGATCCCAAAATATTATTCCATAAAGGAAAGAGCAAAAACGTTAATGGCTGGGTGAGTGACTGTCTGACAAAAAGGTGGTAGACTTCAGTGTAAAGGTTACACACGAAAATCGGAATTAGGTCAAGACAGTCAGTCTAGAAAAACTCACCCAGACGAGCTGCGTAAAAGGAACAGGAACAACAGTGGAGGCGAGCGCGCGCCACGGAGCAGGTATCCAAGCGAAGGCTTCTAGGAATTCCTGGAGAGTAGCACAGTGAAACAGAAGCAACGGGGAAAAACATCCAGCGACAAATCAAGACGAACCAACAACTTAGGGTGGGGAAAACGGGGTATAAATAATGAGGGATCGATTGATTGAAAGGCAGTGACAGCTGGGGAATGTGATTGAAAAGCGTGGGGAAGTGAGGGAACCAATCAGCGACGTCTCAGATGACGTCAGCGGGGAGAAACGTGTGAACGAGGGAATTGAAATACTTGACAGAAAAAATGAATGAAAACAAAGCGAGGGTGGTTAAAGGAACAGAACGAGTGAGAAGGCAGGGACAGAAACCTCACAGTACCCCCCCCTCAACGGGAGCCGCCCGGCGACCAGGCCGACCCGGCTCGTCAGGATGGGCCCGATGGAAGTCGGTGATCAAGCCGGGATCCACGATGAGCTGCCGGGAGACCCAGCTACGCTCCTCAGGGCCGTAACCCTCCCAGTCCACCAGGTATTGGAATCCCCGGCCCCGCCGACGAACGCCCATCAACCGGCGGACCTGCCACTGGGGGTGACCATCCACTAGCACAGGAGGCGGTGGATCAGGAGCCGGAGGCATAAGGGGACTGAGGGAGACGGGCTTAACCCGGGAGACATGGAACACGGGGTGGATGTGCATGGATGCAGGAAGCTTCAGGCGCAGGGCCGCCGGACTGAGTACCTTTAGGACCTCGAAAGGACCGACGAAGCGAGGGTTGAGCTTCTTGGCCGAGGACCGTAGCGGGAGGTCCTTCGCGGAGAGCCACACCCTCTGCCCAGGGCGGTAAGTCGGCGCGGGAACCCGGCGCCGGTCGGCACCACGACAGGCGCGCTCAGATGTCCGGAGCAGCGCGGTCCTGGTGATCTCCCAAACGCGACGGCAGCGGTCGAGGTGGACCTGCACGGAGGGAACTGCCACTTCCGTCTCCAGTGCGGGAAAAAGAGGGGGCTGGTAGCCCAGGGAGGCCTCAAAAGGGGAGAGGCCGGTGGCGGAACTGACCATTGAGTTGATAGAGTATTCAACCCAGGGAAGGAAACGACTCCAGGATGCCGGCCTCTCGGCTGCCACACACCGAAGAGCAGACTCCACGCTCTGGTTCATCCTCTCCGTCTGCCCGTTTGTCTGGGGATGGTAGCCGGAGGAGAGACTGACCGTTGCCCCCAATCCCTTGCAGAAAGCCCGCCAAACCTGGGAGGTGAACTGGGGCCCCCGGTCAGAGACGATGTCCTGGGGGAAACCGTGAAGGCGGAACACGTGGTGCGTCAGGAGGTCCGCCGTCTCGGCTGCTGAGGGAAGCTTGGAGAGGGCCACGAGGTGGACCCCCTTGCTGAATCGATCCACCACGGTCAGAAGGCAGGTGTTCCCCTGGGAGGAGGGTAGTCCAGTGACGAAGTCGAGCGCCACATGTGACCACGGACGGCTTGGAACGGGAAGTGGCTGCAAGAGCCCGGAGGGTGCCTGGTGAGAGGCCTTGCTGCGGGCACAGACCGCGCAGGCCAATACGAACTCCTTGACGTCGTTTCGCATGGTGGGCCACCAGAAACGACGAGCCAGGAAGGAGAACGTACGATGGACGCCTGGGTGGCAGGCGAACCGGCTGGTATGGCCCCACAGCAGTACCTGGGACCGGACAGAGTCAGGGACGAAGAGACGGCTCCTAGGGACGTTGCTTGGAGCACGTTGGAAGCGTAGAGCACGCCTCACCATACCCTCGATGCCCAAGGTGATGGCTCCAACCACTCGGGCCTCCGGGATGATGGGAGATGGGTCCTCAGAGGGTGGAGCCCCCTTGGAGTGCATCCGGGACAGGGAGTCGGCCTTCGTGTTGCGGGAACCGGGGCGGAAGGTCAGCGAGAAGTCGAACCGACTGAGGAAACTGGCCCATCTCGCCTGCCGACCGTTGAGGCGCCTGGAAGCGCGGATGAACGTTAGGTTCTTGTGGTCCGTCCAGATGGTAAAAGGTTCCTCGGCACCCTCTAGCCAATGACGCCACTCCTCCAGAGCCGCCACGACCGCCAGTAGCTCCCGATTGCCGGTGTCGTAGTTCCTCTCGGCGGGGAGGAAGCGACGCGAGTAGAAGGCGCAAGGATGTACCTTCTGGTCGGAAGGAGAACGCTGGGATAGGACAGCGCCCAGGCCAGAATCCGAGGCGTCCACCTCCACGATGAACTGTCTCTTGGGGTCAGGGTGGAGCAGGATAGGAGCGGAAGTGAACCTTCTCTTGAGGGAGCGGAACGCAGCGCATGCCGCTGGGGACCAGTCGAACGGCAGAGCGGGGGAGGTCAGCTTGGTAAGAGGCTCCGCCACTTGGCTGTAGTTCCGGATGAACCTTCGGTAGAAGTTTGCGAACCCGAGGAAACTCTGTAGCTCCTTCCGAGTGGTGGGTTCCGGCCAATCCTCCACAGCCTGGATCTTGCGAGGATCCGCTCGGGTCAAGCCCTTCTCCACGATGAAGCCCAGGTAGTCGACGGAGTTAGAGTGGAAACGGCACTTCTCCGCCTTGACGAAGAGCCGATTGTGGAGGAGGCGCTCCAGCACCCGGCGGACATGCAGGATGTGTTCCTCGAGGGTCCTGGAAAAGATAAGAATGTCGTCCAGGTACACCACCACGAACACCTCCAGCATGTCACGGAGGACATCGTTCATGAGTGCCTGGAATACCGCCGGGGCGTTGGTGAGACCGAACGGCATCACAAGGTACTCATAGTGGCCCCTGGGGGTCTTGAAGGCGGTCTTCCATTCATCGCCCTCACGGATACGGACAAGATGATAGGCACTTCGGAGATCCAGCTTGGTGAAGAACGAGGCCTGGGTCAGTGGCTCGAAGGTGGAGCTCATGAGAGGTAGGGGGTATTTGTTCTTGATGGTGATCTCGTTGAGCTGACGATAGTCGATGCAGGGTCGCAGGTCCCCATCCTTCTTTCCAACAAAGAAGAACCCGGCCGCCACCGGGGAGGAGGAAGGCCGAATGAGTCCTGCTTCCAATGACTCAGAGATGTAGAGATCCATCGCCTTCTTCTCCGGGGCAGTCAGACTGTAGAGGCGGCTGCCGGGAAGGGGAGCCCCTTGGCGGAGGTTGATGGCGCAGTCATAGGGGCGGTGAGGTGGAAGGGACTGAGCCCTGGTCTTACTGAATACCTCCATGAGGTCGTGGTACTCGGGAGGAACGGACGAGGGATCCGGGGGCAACTCACCAGCCGGTCTCCGGGGCGGGGGACAAGACGCCGCCTGTAGACAGCGGGCGTGACAGGAGGAGCTCCAGCCCCTGATGGTACCGGAGGCCCAGGCGATGTGGGGCTCGTGCAGCGCGAGCCAGGGCCTACCCAGGACCACCGGGACAAGGGGGGATTGGGTAATGAGGAACTGGATCCTCTCTACGTGGTTCCCAGCAATGGTCAGCAAGACTGGGCCGGTCCGTTGAGAGATGTCGGCCAGGCGGTGTTGGTCCAACGAAAAGATCTCCAAGGGCCTCATAAGGGCCTCAAGAGGTATGTTGGCTTGGGTGGCAAACTCGAAGTCGAGGAAGTTCTCGTCTGCCCCAGAGTCGATGAGGGCCTCCACCGTGGCACGTTGGTCCCCCCAGGCCAGGGTGACGCTCAACAGATGGTCAGGTGGTGCGCGGCGCTGGGAATGGGAAAAACGGCTCACCAGGATCTCCCGGGGTCTTGGTGAGCCCGATCTTTTGGCCGGGTAGGGCAGTCGGCGATACGGTGTCCCGCACCTCCGCAGTAGAGGCAGAGACCGGACCTGAGCCTTGCCTGACGCTCCGCCTGGCTCAGATGAGAGCGTCCCAGCTGCATGGGTTCCTCCTCGCGCACCGGACGGGGAAGCCTGTTACCCACCGTAGTGTTGGGGACGGGGCGTCCAGGAGTCCGGGGTGCTTCAGGAGGTGACAGTCGGGCCCTCTCGCGCCTTCTCTCCAGGAGGCGTCCGTCAATACGGATGACAAGGCTAAAAAGCTCCTCGAGGGAGTCGGGCACCTCCCTGGTAGCGAGCTGGTCCCGGACTGCGTCACTGAGCCCCCTTATGAAGGTTAGGCGAAGAGCAGGTTCGTTCCATCCGCTCTCCACCGCCGCCAGTCGAAACTCCATGACATAGTCCGTCACCCTGCTGCCCCCTTGCCGGAAGGTCCCCAACCGGGCTCCAGGGTCCAGACCTCGGGCTGGATGGTGGAACACTCTGCGGAGCTCCGCCACGAAGTCTGGGTAGGAGAACAAAAAATCTGCTTCCATTGCCCAGGAGGAAGTGACCCACTGGGCAGCATGGCCTGAAAGTAGGTTGGTTATATAAGCCACTCGGGACCCCTGAGCAGAAAAACGGCTTGGTTGATGACGGAAAACCAACTCACATTGCATGATGAATGTGGCACATTCCTCGGGATTACCGTCGAACAGCCGTGGGACGGAGAGAAGGGGTTCCCGAGGTGCGAGATCTGCTGGGGCTGCGGGGAATGTTCCTGAAGGGTGTGAGAGATGAAAAGTATTAACGGCGTCGCCCAGCGAGTTAAGCTGGGCGAGAATCTCGGACTGTTGTCCCGCCATAGCGGCCATTGAACCCTGCATAGGCAGGACCTGGTCCCTGAGGTTCTGCACCGCAGCCGCAGCCCGCTCAAGTTGGAGACCGTGATCCCTGGTCAACTCGACTTGAATTGCAAGTGCGGTTCTGACCCCCTCTGTGTCGGCTGGGGTCGTCATGGTTGGTTCGTAATGTTAAGGTTTGACACCGACCCCAAACGCAACGACACAAGAGAGTTGGATTCAGAGTTGCCAAATACAAGGGCTTGTTTATTTGGTGACTAGAATAAGTGAAACAGGGAAAGCAGGTCAACAAGAAACAGGAACAATGAACAAGGGGCAAAGTTCTGCTGCTCTGCAGCTTCTCCCGGAAGGGTAGTCTTGGGAAGCAGGAGCAGACCTCTGTACCGCTCTGCAGACTCTCACGGCGGACCTCTCAGATGTTGTGCAAGACCGAGAGAGGGAGAGAGGGAACGGGTCAGTGACAGAGCAGACTTGAAACGAGCTGGAGGACAGGGTGTTATATTCTTCGTGTTAAACAACACAGTGATGAGCAATATTCCAAAAACAGCCCAAGTGAATATCTTCATGTAAACACACAGTGAGCAAAAATCCAAACACCGTCCAATTGTGAAATACTATCTTCGTGTAAATACACAGTGAGCAAAAATCCAACACAGTCCAAATGTGAAACAATATCTTCGTGTAAATACACAGTGAGCAAAAATCCAAACACAGTCCAAATGTGAAATAATATCTTCGTGTAAATACACAGTGGGAGGTGGAAGATCCCAAAATATTATTCCATAAAGGAAAGAGCAAAAACGTTAATGGCTGGGTGAGTGACTGTCTGACAAAAAGGTGGTAGACTTCAGTGTAAAGGTTACACACGAAAATCGGAATTAGGTCAAGACAGTCAGTCTAGAAAAACTCACCCAGACGAGCTGCGTAAAAGGAACAGGAACAACAGTGGAGGCGAGCGCGCGCCACGGAGCAGGTATCCAAGCGAAGGCTTCTAGGAATTCCTGGAGAGTAGCACAGTGAAACAGAAGCAACGGGGAAAAACATCCAGCGACAAATCAAGACGAACCAACAACTTAGGGTGGGGAAAACGGGGTATAAATAATGAGGGATCGATTGATTGAAAGGCAGTGACAGCTGGGGAATGTGATTGAAAAGCGTGGGGAAGTGAGGGAACCAATCAGCGACGTCTCAGATGACGTCAGCGGGGAGAAACGTGTGAACGAGGGAATTGAAATACTTGACAGAAAAAATGAATGAAAACAAAGCGAGGGTGGTTAAAGGAACAGAACGAGTGAGAAGGCAGGGACAGAAACCTCACAACTGTGGCATATTAATGCATTTACCAGTGTACCGTGTATTAGCATTGTGGCATATTAATGCATTATGCCAGTGTACTGTGTATTAGCATTGTGGCATATTAATGCATTATGCCAGTGTACCGTGCATTAGCATTGTGGCATATTAATGCATTATGCCAGTGTACCATGTATTAGCATTGTGGCATATTAATGCATTATGCCAGTGTACCGTGTATTAGCATTGTGGCATATTAATGCATTATGCTAGTGTACCGTGTATTAGCATTGTGGCATATTAATGCATTATGCCAGTGTACCGTGCATTAGCATTGTGGCATATTAATGCATTATGCCAGTGTACCGTGTATTAGCATTGGCATATTGATGTATTATACCAGTGTACCATGAGTAATGGCATGGATCGCGGAACCGGTATGGCCAGTAGGGCCGTGGCCCTACCAACTTTTGGGGTGTAAAAAAAAAAGTTTTTTATTTTAATTTTTTTATTTAATTTTTTTTATTTAAAATGTTTTATTTGTTTTGCTCTGCGCAGTTTTAGCGCCCTCTATATCTGCAACCATTATTTTTACATAAAAAATATTCTAACATAAGGGAAAATGAGCCAAAAATCTAAAACGGTCGGTCGATCTGAGCCTCAGCTTTAGGTGTTCACAGTCTTTCTTTCTTCTTAATTTTCTTTGAAAGCAAATTTGCACATTCTTTTATTGTTTGTTATTGTTATTATTATTATTATTATTATTATTATTATTATTATTATTATTATTATTATTATTATTATTATTATTATTATTATTATTATTATTATTAGTATTAGTATTATTATTATTATTATTATTATTATTATTATTATTATTATTATTATTATTATTATTATTATTATTATTATTATTATTATTATTATTATTATTATTATTATTATTATTATTATTATTATTATTATTATTATTATTATTATTATTATTATTATTATTATTATTATTATTATTATTATTATTATTATTATTATTATTATTATTATTGTGTGTTAGCTAAGTTGTTTATTTGTTTTAATTCTTTAGTGTGCACTTTACATTTATTCTTAGCTCTTGTTCTTGCTTGTAAAAAATAAAGGTGCAGTACTTTACTGTATAACTGTTAACCCTTTCACTGCCACACGACGGAGGGTTAACCCTTTATTATCACACAACCGATGGTCGTGAAAGGGTTAACCTTCTGTGTATTGTCGCAGTGAAAAGAGTTAACCGGTTGGTGATGATTTGATTTTGGGGGGGGGGGCGCAGTGGTGAACCTCGCCTAGGGCGCCAAATGTGCTAGGTCCGCCCCTGGGTGTATCAAACTCAAACATTATGTAAACATTAATAACTTTAATAATAATAATAATAATAATAATAATAATAATAATAATAATAATAATAATAATAATAATAATAATAATAATAATAATAATAATAATAATAATAATAATAATAATAATAATAATAATAATAATAATAATAATAATAATAATAATAATAATAATACTAATAATAATAATAATAATAATAATAATAATAATAATAATAATAATAATAATAATAATAATAATAATAATAATAATAATAATAATAATAATAATAATAATAATAATAATAATAATAATAATAATAATAATAATAATAATAATAATAATAATAATAATAATAATAATAATAATAATAATAATTTAATAATAATAATAATAATAATAATAATAATAATAATAATAATAATAATAATAATAATAATAATAATAATAATAATAATAATAATAATAATAATAATAATAATAATAATAATAATAATAATAATAATAATAACATTAATTAACATTAACAGTCAAATGTATATCAGCAAATACAATTACGTCCACGCAGTGTGCAGTGTGAGTGCTGCAGGGATCTATCAAAGTCCAATAAACCAGATGACCCCACTGTTCTTGCAGGTACAAAACGGATACAGGGAGAAGGTACATCTCAGAGAAATCGGTCTGTTCATTCCAAGTGGTTCAAGGACCACAGATGGCTAACGTTTTGCCAAACAAGAGCGAAACTGTTCTGTACACAATGTCATCTTTGGACAATGAAAGGACTCGGTTCTGGTTTAAGCAAAACCAACGAGAATGCATTTTCAGTGCTTGGAATTCAAAATTGGAAAAACACTGTAGGCCCTACATGCCTTTAAAAAACACGAGAGTAGCAAATACCACAGAGAGGCCATGGACTACCACCAGGTACACGTTTCCTACCAACGCCCTACCAACTTTTGGAGTAAAAAAAAAGAAAAAAAAAAGAAAAAAAAAATGTAATTAATGAATTAATGAATTAATTGATTGGCCATACCTATTCCAAATGCGTTCCGCGGTCCATGAGTAATGGAATAGGTACCAGGTGATGCTGTACAATGATAATCCTGGAACACCTATTAGCACGATCTCAGAATCTAATGATATATTTTTGTCAAATGAAAGACAACTGACTTTTGGAACAGTAATGGTTCTACATGCAGCACTTTTGGAACAGTAATGGTTCTACAAACAGCACTTTTGGAACAGTAATGGTTCTACAAACAGCACTTTTGGAACAGTAATGGTTCTACAAACAGCACTTTTGGAACAGTAATGGTTCTACAAACAGGACTTTTGGAACAGTAATGGTTCTACATGCAGCACTTTTGTAACAGTAATGGTTCTACAAACAGCACTTTTGGAACAGTAATGGTTCTGCATGCAGCACTTTTGGAACAGTAATGGTTCTACAAACAGCACTTTTGGAACAGTAATGGTTCTACAAACAGCACTTTTGGAACAGTAATGGTTCTACATGCAGCACTTTTGGAACAGTAATGGTTCTACAAACAGCACTTTTGGAACAGTAATGGTTCTACAAACAGCACTTTTGGAACAGTAATGGTTCTACAAACAGCACTTTTGGAACAGTAATGGTTCTACAAACAGCACTTTTGGAACAGTAATGGTTCTACATGCAGCACTTTTGGAACAGTAATGGTTCTACAAACAGCACTTTTGGAACAGTAATGGTTCTACAAACAGCACTTTTGGAACTGTAATGGTTCTACAAACAGCACTTTTGGAACAGTAATGGTTCTACATGCAGCACGTTTGGAACAGTAATGGTTCTACAAACAGCACTTTTGGAACAGTAATGGTTCTACAAACAGCACTTTTGGAACAGTAAATGGCCGGCAGAAAGCTCCCTTTTCTCCTGCACAGCGCTGAATATCTATTTGGAATTTAGTGGATCATATTAAGTGAACTATATGTACTGTTGGACTGTAACAATTCCATGTACGAATAAATAAAATGATGATGACAAGGTGACTGAACCTGTTTTCGCATTCTTTTGACCATCGTTCCAGTTTGGCAGGTTGGAGAATCATATTCACTTTGTGGAGTCCGAGAGTATAAGGACGAGGTCTCGGATCATCCAGGATGTGTTTCTGCGATCTCCGCTACCGTAGAAACCCGCAGAGACCGTTCACCCCCGCTAGCGTTTATTTTTCCCTGTAAAACCACGCAGGTCTAATTTTGAACAAAATTCCTTCGTTCGCATGAAAAAAGGTTTTTGCACCGAGGTCGCTCGCTCGCTTGCACTTAGCAAAGTGAACATAGTAAATTTCTAGGAACCTTGCCATGGGCCAATAAAAGCTTCAGTTTACCCTCTGCCCGTTACACCGTAGAGGCCCTCGACCCGGACAATGATTTACGCCGGAAATAAATACTTTTACTGTTACTTCTAATGAAATTAAGTGAAAAGAGAGAATGAATGCAAGAACTTCTCTCTCTCTCTGCGCATGTCGTCCCCAGTGCACCTTGTCTGGAGCGAGCCTCGATCCTCCTCCGCTTATGCAATACATCTGCATATCATTCACTCTTACGAGGGCCACCTGACCTCGTATCTATAATTAGTTTTGATTGGAGATATGTGAATAATACCCCCCTCCCTACACACACACACACACGCTATATTCCCCCTTCGCATTGTGCCAACACACATCAACAACATCGCATCCCTCCTGTTGAAAATCGAAGGTGGCTTCATCACCACACAGTCTGGCTGACGAACCACCTCCTCCCTGTTCACATGTTGCACCTTATTGCAGCAGGCGGCGCGTCGCAATTACGGCAGGCGGGGCAGAGCTCGCGATGCAGATGTCCTTTTTTATCAGTCGCTAAGGAGAGGGGGGGGGGGGGGGACCCACCTTAATGTCAAGGTAAGTGGGTCTTTGATGACTGAATTAATTCCTAATCCGCCGGCGCGCCGCTGCTGCCAACGCGGGCTGGGATGTGTTACGACGAGGTGGGATGGGGGGGGGGGGGGGGGGGGGGCGGGACTTCCTTTCTGACTTCTGAGAGATTTCCTGGAGGCATGCAAAACACGCTCACCAAGACTTCTGCTGTTGCTGATCCAAATCAATTCTTTCTTCTTCTTCTTCTCTTCCTTCACCCCCCCCCCCCCTCTCTCTCCTCTTCTCTCTCTCGTTTCTTTCTTTTTTTCTTTTCTCCTTGCCTCGCAGCCACGTAGACGAGGCGACTCCATTCAATTGATTAATTCTGGAGTAAATTGGTCATAATGTGTGACTATCTCCAGGAACGTATTGCACACACGGAAAAAAGATGAGGCGGCTCGCCAGCTGCAACGGTTGCACGATGGAACTTAGCCATAAAGTTGAGTGGAGTGAAACATCTCTTTCATTAACGCCACGTTTTACTGGCACCGTTTTCTTTTTTAACAGCCATTAAGGTGTGTGCACCTCCCCCCCCCCCCCCTCCCCCGACAGAATAACAGTTCTAATTCAATCAAATTTTTAACACACAGTGTTCAGCCTCGTGTCTGTCTCCCCCTCCCCGTGTAAACCGGGCATCAGTCTAACCTTTAAAACGAACAACCGGGCGTTAACGGAGGTCACGGTGAACGCTGCAGCGGTTTTAGCAGTATTAGTTAGCGGCCCGATCTAGTTAACGCTGTCGGCTTTTTATTTTTTTTTCTCCTTCTTCCCAAAAGAAGAGGAATTACAACCGTAATCGTTCTTGTCATTTGCGCCGCAATTTTACTCCTGAATGCCTCGTTTTAGGCGGGAATTAATACAGAATCGCACGCCGCTTCAGGTAGCGCGGCGGAGAGCCAAGCCCCGTTCCTCCCCGACACCCCCACCCCCCCACCCCACCCCACCCAATTCACATGTGCACTCATCCCCTGCCCCAAGCCAACCCCCACCCCCTTTCTTATTATCAGTTAATAATTCTTTCTCATTCAAGCAAATTAGAGGAAACTTGACTGTGTTAGAAGGTCGGAGGGCTCGCGCCGCGGGTGGAGCGCAGGCTAAATGGCAGAGATTCCCCCCCTGAGCAAGGAGTGTGTGAAGCACAACACTGTGTCGTCCACCACAAAGACCTTCTTTACCGCCAGCCGGGCCCCCTCTAATTTAATTAGCCCAAGAGGTAGTGCGTTAATTTGAAAGAAAGAATTCTTTCTGATGCAGAAAGCTGCCCCCAGTGCATCGGGAGGGGAGAAGAAGAGGGAGAGAGAGAGAGAGAGAGAGAGAGAGAGAGAGAGAGAGAGAGAGAGAGAGAGAGAGAGAGAGAGAGAGAGAGAGAGAGAGAGAGAACCTGCCCACTGCCGCTGTCGTGTCTCTCGATGGCCGTATAGTACGAGAAGAAAGAAGAGTCTCTCTCTCTCTTTGGGAGCATGTCTATGTTCCCCGGGTCCTATGTTCCCCGGTAGCGATAGATAGTCAGACCACCAGCCCTGATTCCAAACTCTAACCTTAACCAACTTCGAAAGAGTTGCCAAGCTTAACCAGTTCGAAACAAGACCGACATTAATAATTAATAAAATAATAAAAATTTATAAAATGATCAATCAATCAATCAATCAATCGGGGAACATAGGACCCGGGGGAACATAGGACCCCCTCTCTTTGTTGTCGATATCGGAGTTCGAGCGACTCGAGAGTCTCTCTCTCTCTCTCTTTGTTGTCGATATCGGAGTTCGAGCGACTCGAGAGTCTCTCTCTTTTTCGAAAGTCGTCCAGCGAGTCGTCCGTCATTATTGAATTGTTAAGGGGATGCAGACCAGAGAAAGACGTTTGTCTTGTTTACATCAGGGTCCCCCATTTTCAATTCATAGTGAACCTTAGTTCAATCTGGATTCAGTATCACCAGGCGTGATCCACACACCCTGAATGAAATCTACTGTAAGTATAATACAGTACAGTATAATAATAATAATAAACTTTATTTGTATAGCACTTTTCATACAGAAGTTGCAGTTCAAAGGCATAAGCGAGCATAAAAAAGATAGAGAGGTAGCAAGGTAAGGTAAATCAGTGTTACACATTAGGATCTAGCATCCCAATAGGCCTCTCTGTTTACAGTTTCATTCAGTAATACACATAAAATAGAATAGACAGAGTAAAAACAAAGTGCGGTTGGATTCAGTTTAAAAATAGGCAAAAAATTATAAAATAGAACGGACATACAACAGGGTATTTAACATACAACAGAGCAGTGCATCAGTAAGAAGTAAAAAATGTGATAAAATAGTTCAATTTTGAATTACAACACAGCAGTGCTCTTAAAATTACAGTGCATAGAACCAACACATGAATTTGATAGGAAATTAATTAATTTAATGGAATTGGCTCCATCGTTTTTCATCAGATTTTTGCTAAATGTTCACAATAAACTAACTGCTTTCTAATTTATGCCAATAACATTCAGGTTTGTGGTAGATAATCCTGAAAAATAAGATAAATAAAAAAGGAAATCCAGAAGTCATATGATTGACAGGAGCTGGCTTGAGCTGGGTAGTGTCCTTTTTCGAAATTCCAACGGCATTTGAAAGCTCTGGGTCGCCTCTCCTCATTATGACTACAAACAAAATGGCGTCGCACATTACTTTCCGTCGATATTCGCTAGTTTCTGAGTACATTTCCAAAACTAATATTTTACACTTTAAAACAAATGTATTGCTGAAAATATACACTGTTTTGACAGGGTTAGGGTATTTACTCTTGGCTACATTGAAAGAAAAAATGCAACATTAATTCATACAGTCTGTAGAGATGGATTTATGGCTTGGGTCCGGTACCGGACCCGTCGGACTTAAGAGGTTAAGAAAGGAACATGTCACCATTGAAGGGTCTTCTTTTGTCTGAACAAAGAACCACCGCCCCCGACACCATTTTTGAATGGTATATAGGCCTATGTGATTCTCAGAAAAGAAAAAAATAACTCCCAACACTGAGATATTCCATCACGTCATCATTATTAATCCCCTCCAATTATCGCAGCACAGAGAAAGAAAATGTACCATTGAGATCAACTGGCGCTAATCACAAGAATTCGCATTTAAAAAGAAAAGAAAAAAAAAAAAGTTCTGCTGCTTCTTAAATGTAATTATCATGCGACCCCTCCTTGATAAGTGGAACATCGTGGGCCCATTTGATAGTATGAATTTTTTAGCTATCGCACACGCGGCTCCTTTTGATAATCTTTCATCTTGAGACGCTCTTTTCTTCCCTCTGATTATGCCAGATTGAAGAGGCTTACACCATAGTCATTAAAAGAAACACTTCTCATTTTGCAATTAGGAGCTACTCTCAGTTATATATATATATATATAAAGGGGGAGGCGTACTATCCACCTCTGTGGTGAACTATACCCACCTCTGTGGTGAACTACCCACCTCTATGGTGAACTACCCACCTCTGTGGTGAACTACCCACCTCTGTGGTGAACTATACCCACCTCTGTGGTGAACTACCCACCTCTATGGTGAACTACCCACCTCTGTGGTGAACTACCCACCTCTATGATGAACTATCCACCTCTGTGGTGAACTACCCACCTCTATAGTGAACTATACAAACCTCTATGGTGAACTATCCACCTCTATAGTGAACTACCAAGTTTCAAGTTTCTTTAATAGTTGTCATACAGAAGTACAGAATACTTTCATACAAAATGCTTCTTACTGTTACGCTCCAGAGACTGTGCTAGACAAGATAGTATCAAATAACATAGTATAGCATGTAATTTAGAAGTAGAAAATGAGGTCACAGTGTTCAGTATAGACATATGTACAATGTTCGATGCAGAATAGACGTAACTGAGTTACCATACAAGTCACATGCTGATAGAAGTCAGGCAAGACCTTTCTCAGATTGGCGCTATTGAAATCACCCACCACTATAATGGCGGCGTTAACGTTCGCCGCTTGTATTCTATTTACCTCGTCGTGGAGTCTGGAGAGCGCGACATTATTGCTGGCTTGCGGTGGAATATACACTCCGACCAGGGCGATCGCCGTTAACTCCCTAGGGAGGAAGAAAGGACGACACTTGATGGTTATATATTCCAGGTCTGGGCAGCAGTGGTTCGATAATTCCTTCACGTTAGCTGGATCGCTCCAATTGTTGTTAAACATGAAGGCAATACCTCCTCCACGTTGTTTGCCGGACTCTGCTGATCTGTCCTTGCGGTGGGTGAAGAAGTGATCGGCCGGTTGTATGGCGTGGTCTGGGACGTCCGGCGTCAACCACGTCTCGGTGAAGCAGAGAATGTTACAGTCTCTAACGTCTCTTTGGTATTGAATCCTTGCTCGGATGTCGTCCAGTTTATTGTCAATTGATTGTACATTGGCTAGCAATATACTGGGTAGTGGCGTTCGGTGTCGTCTGGATCTCAGCCTGTTACGGATCCCAGCTCTCTTCCCACGCCGTCTGGTGGTTCCTTTGTTCCTGGGGTCAGGAACCTCTATAGTGAATTACCCACCTCTATGGTGAATTACCCCCCTCTATAGTGAACTACCCACCTCTATAGTGAACTACCCACCTCTATGGTGAACTACCCCCCTCTATGCTGAACTACCCACCTCTATAGTGAACTACCCACTTCTATAGTGAACTACCCACCTCTATAGTGAACTACCCCCCTCTATGGTGAACTACCCACCTCCATGGTGAACTATCCACCTCTGTGGTGAACTACCCACCTCTATAGTGAACTATACCCACCTCTATGGTGAACTATCCACCTCTATAGTGAACTACCCCCCTCTATGGTGAACTACCCCCCTATGTGGTGAACTACCCCCCTCTGTGGTGAACTACCCCCATCTGTGGTGAATTACCCCCCTCTGTGGTGAACTACCCACCTCTGTGGTGAACTACCCACCTCTGTGGTGAACTACCCCCCTCTATGGTGAACTACCCCCCTCTATGGTGAACTACCCACCTCTATGGTGAACTACCCACCTCTGCGGTGAACTACCCACCTCTATGGTGAACTACCCACCTCTGTGGTGAACTATACCCACCTCTGTGGTGAACTACCCACCTCTGTGGTGAACTACCCTCCTCTATGGTGAACTACCCACCTCTATGGTGAACTACCCACCTCTATGGTGAACTATCCACCTCTGTGGTGAACTACCCCCCTCTATGGTGAAATATACCCACCTCTATGGTGAAATATACCCACCTCTATGGTGAACTACCCACCTCTGTGGTGAACTATACCCACCTCTATGGTGAACTACCCACCTCTGTGGTGAACTATACCCACCTCTATGGTGAACTACCCACCTCTATGGTGAAATATACCCGCCTTTATGGTGAACTACCAACCTCTGTGGTGAACTATACCCACCTCTATGGTGAACTACCCACCTCTATGGTGAACTACCCACCTCCATGGTGAACTACCCACCTCTATGGTGAACTATACCCACCTCTATGGTGAACTACCCCCATCTGTGGTGAACTACCCACCGCTGTGGTGAACTACCCACCTCTATGGTGGTGAACTACCCACCTCTGTGGTGAACTACCCACCTCTATGGTGGTGAACTACCCACCTCTATGGTGAACTACCCCCCTCTGTGGTGGTGAACTACCCACCTCTGTGGTGAACTACCCCCCTCTGTGGTGGTGAACTACCCACCTCTGTGGTGAACTACCCACCTCTGTGGTGAACTACCCCCCTCTGTGGTGAACTACCCACCTCTATGGTGAACTACCCCCCTCTATGGTGAACTACCCCCCTCTGTGGTGGTGAACTACCCACCTCTGTGGTGAACTACCCACCTCTGTGGTGAACTACCCCCCTCTGTGGTGAACTACCCACCTCTATGGTGAACTACCCCCCTCTATGGTGAACTATACCCACCTCTGTGGTGAACTACCCACCTCTATGGTGAACTACCCACCTCTGTGGTGAACTACCCCCCTATGTGGTAAACTACCCACCTCTATGGTGAACTACCCTCCTCTATGGTGAACTACCCACCTCCATGGTGAACTCCCCCCCTCTATGGTGAACTACCCACCTATGTGGTGAATTACCCACCTCTATGGTGAACTACCCACCTCTATAGTGAACTACCCACCTCTATAGTGAACTACCCACCTCTATAGTGAACTACCCACCTCTATAGTGAACTACCCACCTCTATGGTAAACTACCCCCCTCTATGGTGAATTACCCACCTATGTGGTGAACTACCCACCTCTGTGGTGAACTACCCCCCTCTGTGGTGAACTATCCCCCTCTGTGGTGAACTACCCACCTCTATGGTGAACTACCCCCCTATGTGGTGAACTAACCACCTCTGTGGTGAACTACCCCCCTCTGTGGTGAACTATCCCCCTCTGTGGTGAACTACCCCCCTCTATGGTGAACTACTGTACCCACCTCTATGGTGAACTACCCACCTCTATGCTGAACTACCCACCTCTGTGGTTAACTACCCACCTCTATGGTGAACTACCCACCTCTATGGTGAACTACCCACCTCTATGGTGAACTACCCACCTCTGTGGTGAACTACCCCCTCTATGGTGAACTACCCACCTCTATGGTGAACTACCCCCCTCTATGGTGAACTACCCACCTCTGTGGTGAACTACCTACCTCTATGGTGAACTACCCACCTCTGTGGTGAACTACCCCCCTCTATGGTGAACTACCCACCTCTATGGTGAACTACCCACCTATGTGGTGAACTACCCACCTCTATGGAGAACTACCCTCCTCTATGGTGAACTACCCCCCTCTATGGTGAACTACCCACCTCTATGGTGAACTACCCACCTCTATGGTGAACTATCCACCTCTGTGGTGAACTACCCACCTCTATGGTGGTGAACTACCCACCTCTATGGTGAACTACCCCCCTCTGTGGTGGTGAACTACCCACCTCTGTGGTGAACTACCCCCCTCTGTGGTGGTGAACTACCCACCTCTGTGGTGAACTACCCACCTCTGTGGTGAACTACCCCCCTCTGTGGTGAACTACCCACCTCTATGGTGAACTACCCCCCTCTATGGTGAACTACCCCCCTCTGTGGTGGTGAACTACCCACCTCTGTGGTGAACTACCCACCTCTGTGGTGAACTACCCCCCTCTGTGGTGAACTACCCACCTCTATGGTGAACTACCCCCCTCTATGGTGAACTATACCCACCTCTGTGGTGAACTACCCACCTCTATGGTGAACTACCCACCTCTGTGGTGAACTACCCCCCTATGTGGTAAACTACCCACCTCTATGGTGAACTACCCTCCTCTATGGTGAACTACCCACCTCCATGGTGAACTCCCCCCCTCTATGGTGAACTACCCACCTATGTGGTGAATTACCCACCTCTATGGTGAACTACCCACCTCTATAGTGAACTACCCACCTCTATAGTGAACTACCCACCTCTATAGTGAACTACCCACCTCTATAGTGAACTACCCACCTCTATGGTAAACTACCCCCCTCTATGGTGAATTACCCACCTATGTGGTGAACTACCCACCTCTGTGGTGAACTACCCCCCTCTGTGGTGAACTATCCCCCTCTGTGGTGAACTACCCACCTCTATGGTGAACTACCCCCCTATGTGGTGAACTAACCACCTCTGTGGTGAACTACCCCCCTCTGTGGTGAACTATCCCCCTCTGTGGTGAACTACCCCCCTCTATGGTGAACTACTGTACCCACCTCTATGGTGAACTACCCACCTCTATGCTGAACTACCCACCTCTGTGGTTAACTACCCACCTCTATGGTGAACTACCCACCTCTATGGTGAACTACCCACCTCTATGGTGAACTACCCACCTCTGTGGTGAACTACCCCCTCTATGGTGAACTACCCACCTCTATGGTGAACTACCCCCCTCTATGGTGAACTACCCACCTCTGTGGTGAACTACCTACCTCTATGGTGAACTACCCACCTCTGTGGTGAACTACCCCCCTCTATGGTGAACTACCCACCTCTATGGTGAACTACCCACCTATGTGGTGAACTACCCACCTCTATGGAGAACTACCCTCCTCTATGGTGAACTACCCCCCTCTATGGTGAACTACCCACCTCTATGGTGAACTACCCACCTCTATGGTGAACTATCCACCTCTGTGGTGAACTACCCCCCTCTGTGGTGAACTACCCCCCTCTATGGTGAACTACCCACCTCTATGGTGAACTACGAGGGCACAATGGTTTTTCAACACAGGTTCCCTTTTATACGTTTCAGCTGGGACAACGGCGCTGTTGCTTGCTTGGCGCTGCCCACGGTGCTGAACTAAACAGCAGAGAGGCAATTGAAAAATCAAATTTCTCTCTATCTTAAGAACATTCACTTATACAAAAACAGACTGAACGGATATATATAACAGACCTGCTGGGGCAGCGGACTGAGAGCAGGGGACACAAACAGGCTGGATAAGATGGTCAGGAAGGCCAGTAGCGTGGTTGGGGTGGAGCTGGACTCCCTAGCGAGGGTGGCGGAGATGAGGAACCTTGCTAAGCTCCAGGCCATCAGGGAAAACCCCTCCCACCCACTATACACAGACTTGGCTGACAGGAGGAGCATGTTCAGTGCCAGGCTCACACTACCTAAATGCAGCACTGAACGGCACAGGAAGTCCTTCATTCCGACAGCCATCAGACTATACAATGCATCACTGTGCCTCACTGCATCACTGAGTACAGAGTGACAGTTACCATCTTCCTGGACTCTAACTTTTTAAACAGCACTGTGCAATATTACACCTACTGTAGACTTTTTTTTTTAGATTTTTACTGTATTTATTTATTTACTGTATATTTTATTCTATTTTTATTCTATTTCATTTTATTCTATTCTTAGGCCATTTGTTTTGTTATTCTTATTTGTGACTTGTTCTGTCTAAATGTTTAATGTTGAGTGATTTGCAGTGTCAAATTTCCCTCAGGATAATACATTTCTATTCTATTTACATTTACATTTACATTTAGTCATTTAGCTGACGCTTTTATCCAAAGCGACTTACAAGTTCTGTACGACAAGCCATCAGGAAGGGCACAACTCTATCAGCTGAGTAACAATGTTCGTCAAAGTGTTGAGTGCTACAGTGTAGGTTAGTTTATTAGGACAAGTGCATGACAGTATGGTTAGTTAGGGTTGGATAATTTTTTTTTTTTTTTTTTTTTTTTTTTTAATTCAGATAATGGTTGAAGAAGTGCGTCTTTAGTCGACGGCGAAAGATTGGACGTGTTTCGGCTGTCCTAACTGGGGTGGGTAGTTCATTCCACCATTGTGGGGCAAGGACTGAGAATAGGCGACTTCTCTTTGATGACCCTCCCGGAGCTTGGATAGGAGTAGGTCTGAGGCGGCCAGAAGAAGCAGAGCGTAGGGGTCTTGAGGGTGTGTAGTTAGAGACCATTGACCGGAGGTAGGCGGGAGCAGTTCCCTTTGCCGCACGGTATGCTAGGTCGAGGGCCTTGAAGCGGATTCGTGCAGCAATGGGGAGCCAGTGCAGGTCCCTAAGAAGTGGGGTGACATGGGCCGACTTCGGTAGGTTTGAGATCAGGCGGGCCGCTGCGTTCTGAATGAGTTGAAGAGGCTTAGTGGCAGTGGCCGGGAGGCCAGCGAGCAGTGCGTTGCAGTAGTCGAGGCGGGAGATGACTGTTGATTGGACGAGGAGTTGGGTGGATTCTTTTGTCAGGAAGGGGCGGATCCTTCTGACGTTGCTCAGGAGGAATCGGCAGGTTCTGGTTGTCGCTGCGATGTGAGCAGAGAAGTTCAACTGGTCGTCGAGGACAACACCAAGGTTCTTGGCGGTCGGGGACGCGGTCACAGCTGCATTCTCGACTGTGATGGAAAGGTCGGTCAGGGGGGAGGATTTGGCCGGCAGGTGGAGCAATTCTGTTTTGCTTAGGTTCAGTTTGAGGTGGTTGGTCGTCATCCAGGCGGAGATGTCGGACAGACAGGCCGAGATCCGCTCAGAGACGTGGATATCTGAGGGAGGGAAGGAGAGGAAGAGTTGAGTATCGTCGGCATAACAGTGGTAGGAGAAGCCATGAGACGTGATAATGTTACCCAGTGATTTAGTGTAGAGGGAGAAGAGAAGGGGTCCTAAAACCGAGCCCTGGGGGACACCCGTCCGCAGGGGGCGGGTGGCCGACAGGGTCCCTCTCCATGACACTTGGTAGGAGCGGTCATTGAGGTATGATGACAACCATGTCAGCGCAGAGCCAGCCACTCCCATTCCTGCGAGGGCCGCGAGGAGGATCTGGTGGTTGACTGTGTCGAAGGCTGCAGATAGATCTAGGAGAATCAGGACAGAGGAGAGGCCTTTCGCTTTTGCTAAGTGAAGTGCCTCTGTGACCGCAATGAGGGCTGTCTCTGTGGAGTGACCAGTTCTGAAGCCTGACTGATTAGGGTCTAGGAGGTCATTCTGTAAGAGATAAGCAGTAAGTTGGTTGGATACAGCACGTTCAAGTGTTTTAGAAAGGAAGGAGAGATATTCTATTCTATATCTTTGAAAAGTCTCCATTTATTCAACACTTCTGAATTCACTGACAAACTGAACTGAACTGACAAAAATAAGGTGCATAAAAAAGCAAATAAAATTCCTCCACAGGCTACTCACCATCATTAGTAGAGCGGCAAGCAGCGTTTGGGGACAGAGTGAAATCTTCTTAAACACTGTCCCTCCACTAATTCCTGAACTTTTTTGTTAAGTCCTTCTCAAATGCCAACTGAATTAAATTGGCCTTGCGTCGATGAAGCATACTAAGGCGATGTTCTGTAAAGACGTTCTTGAGGGTAGAAAACTAATTCTCACAGAGTGCCGTGCTAGCTTCAGTAGTGTTGTTGTTGACATCAGTGCCCACTAGGGCTGTCCCCGACTAAGGATTTGGATAGTCGACTTTGATTGACCAAAAAAAGAAAACTACCCCCCTCTGTGGTGAACTACCCACCTCTATGGTGAAGGTCAGAGGGGCCGTAGGCGATGATTATTTGCCACGCTTCCGTGAGTCTGCCTCAGAGCAGCTCTGGCTGCAATTGTAGCTTACCACCACCGGTATGACTGTGTATGAACGAATAATGGACTTTGTAAGCGCTCTGGGGTCACTGGGGTGTCATGAAGAGCGCTATATAAATCCAATCCATTATTATTATTATTATCCCCACAAACATAGTGAAACAATATATTGTAAACAAAATCATGTTTGAGGGGAGGGGGGGCCCAGGGGAAAACCGGGGGGAGCACCCCTCACCACCTTACCCCCAATATGACTCAGTTGAACAGGTACAGCCCTGTTAATATGTGAACACGCCACCTGTTTATTGTCATCACAAGCTGAGAGAGGGACTCACCCCTCGATCACATGCCACTATGCATAGCTTTGCAGGGTTATTAACCCAGCCAGTTGTGAGCTCAACTACGTTGCCTAACGTTACATGAACACACAACTTCTCATCATACACAAACCAGTTCATTTTTACTCACAGAAAAAACAACGCCGTTTTCTAGGTAGAGAGAAAGCCATACCAGCGATCAAGACAATTCACATACAACACATGTCACTTCCCCAAATGTAGTGAAGCAACATAAGTTTTGGAAAAAAACATCGTTATTACAAAACATTCAGAAGGGAAGGAAGGAAGAGGCGTTAAGCGTCCAAAGGACCCTTACCTGCACCGATGAACGCAGGCTGAGAGGACCGCAACACTGGTCTCCACGTTGACGAAAGTCCTCGCTGGCGGGGCAAAAGACTAAGACGCCCCCCTCCAACAGCCGATCATGGTGTAGGGCCGACTACATCCTCTGTCAAAGATGATGTCGTAGTCAGAGTGTTACGGTCTGCTATTCTCACGGCTAATGTTCAATGATGTAGCATAAGCTAACAGCTAACTCCAGGCTAACTGGTAGCATCAGGCTAACGTTCCCAGCCGAGCGAGCATACAAAGCTAGCGCCGCAGCTAACAGCTAACTGGCTAACAGGTAGCACAACCCAGCTAGAACACAAGCCAAGCAGCTATCAACTTGTACAACGAGAGAACACAATATAGGCCAACACTTCAGACAGCCGCCGTATGTCCCTCTCCTCATCCGAAGAGAGAAGAGGAAAGAAGTCGACACAGTTTTCAGAATGGTGATTAACAGACACAGCGGTGCCGGCACAATTCCCTCATGGGCTGCAGCCGACTAGAGTGTGGAGAAATTCTTATAACGAAACACGAACCCCACTTCCCTCGTGCTGGGTAACTTTCATCTTGAAAGGTGGGGCCTCACACGGCGACAGAGAGTATCCGTTCGTCCAGAGATCCGGGGGTTTGAACCGCAGATTCGGACACGGTCCCAGGCAAATAGAGCTCCTGATGAGGGGCTCATGTAGCGTGGGCGTCAAACCAGAACCCTCTCCACGCCGCTAAGAGGGAGCAAAAAGGGTACCAGCCTGGAGCCGGCTTTCGTAAGTTGTGTAGCCATTCCCCCCATAGCAACACAACTGGCGCTCGTGTGATGCCCACTAGAAGTGGTATCATGTTAATATCTTTAGATTATGTGTCAAAACAGTGTGAACATATGGGTACAGGATTACCTCCATCAGAAACAAGTTAGAAGAGTCATTTATATGTAATGGGAGACATTAACATAATCTGGTCAATAGGTGGCGGTATAGGACTGGTGTTTAGTGACTTCGCCTTCCAGGGACCCGTTACTGTGTGCTTAGGAACGCACGAGGCAATCTCAGCCTCACAACCGGGAGGAGCCAGAGTCAATAACATCGTGTCTGCACCTTTCCTTTGTCAAATGATTAACTACAACCTGTTTCATAGGTGGGTAATATACTACAAAACACACATAAAGGTTAACAAGGATACATGCAATGTCGAGGGTTCAAATGAAGTAACTATTGTCGATGTTTGAGTCAAGTTTAAGAAGTTTAAGACGACAGGTAACGTGGTTGAGAAGCAGCCCGTCTATTGATGGCGCCACGTTTCGTTGGTACATTTAAATAGTGTTGGAACACAATTGTCCATTTAAGCACTAACGTGTCGAAGTTAAGTATCTCCAAGGGGATTATAAAGGTTTATGTTTTGAAATACATACTGTGTTGGGTTGAATTGCTGTGTAGTAAATGTGTATATTGTGTACAAGATGGTTAGAGGGAAAGTACTTTAGCTTACCCTACCAAGAAGGTAGCTAAACACCGGGGCTGTACCACATGCTCTCTCTCTCTCTCTCTCTCTCTCTCTCTCTCTCTCTCTCTCTCTCTCTCTCTCTCTCTCTCTCTCTCTCTCTCTCTCTCTCTATTGCGCCCTCAGTTAAATGTAAATATAAATCTATTCCCTTGAGTTATACCATGGTCACGGTTTAGCAAATTCCTAGTAGGGTTGAGAACGGCCCGATACAAATATATATATAAATGTACTTTCAGTGCACATTTGAGTTTCAATAGAACTTGAGACAGAAACACAACTATGGATAACACTGAGGTGTGGAGGTATTTTGGTATACTAGAGAATAGTGGATATGACTGATGATAAGTGACTGATGATAAAGGTAACACTTATTGGTGATTTAAGGAATTGTTTGACAGACAATGAGAATGACAGTGTTGGTTAAAAGACATACTATGGTCCCTTCCAACATGCCTAGACATGTCTAGACAGAGGTTAACAGGATAATGTTTCTCTTCTCACGTGCTTATATTTAAGACGCCAAATATGTATAAAGACATAAGTAATCACAATGTACAGTATATAATACTGGATAACTACATTAAAAAGGAAAATGCTATTGAAGTGAACCAGGGTATCCTAAAAGGGTAGAATGTGTGTTGCAATGATGAATATGCTTTTGAATTAATAACAAGTATGGGATTATAATTGAATGTATTGAAGTAATGTAACTAATTGAACTGGATGATGATACAATGATTATACAATGATGATACAATGATGATACAATGATGATACAATGATGATGATGATTGATTGATTATTCTATTGAATGAATAAATGTTGTTGAAATACACAACCGGGAGGAGCCAGAGTCAATAACATCGTGTCTGCACCTTTCCTTTGTCAAATGATTAACTACAACCTGTTTCATAGGTTAAACATATCTCTGCTATCAGGTGCCATATCCTGGTACCTGTAACAGTTTATTGGGGGCTCGTCCGGGATCAGCGCCACCTGCTGGATGGGAGCTGATCCAGAGATCTTGACACCTGGACCAACCGCGACCCGATGAACCAGGAACCAACGCCCGGTGTAAAGGTCGTCGAATGAGGGATTGATCTGCGCAGTATCGACAGCAGTGAAGTGCCTCATCTGATGCCAGATGACAACGAGACTACGTCCACTACTCTACCTGACGAGAAGGCGATCTACGTGGTCAAAAGCCAGCTCGCTGAGAGTCCAGTATACATTGTCTGCCTTGAACATGGAGACCAGAAAAAGACCAGAACACTACACCGAAATCTCTTACTGCTGGTAAATGATTTGCCCGTGGAAATGACTCCACCACCAGCCAGAACTGTCCCTGCGAAGAAAACGAATGACAGACCAAGACAAGGAAGAATGTCAGACACACAAAGACAAGTAGAGACAAGGGACAGCAATGACAGTGATTCGGATGATGACAGTGACAGAGGATACTGGCTAAGGATACCTGTTGAAAGGACAGAGGAAAGATCACTTGGACACCGTGAACGACGACCTGAAGTCATGCCAGGCCTGCGCCCTGAGAGTGAAGACGACAGGGGAGGAAACATGGATGGGAATTTGCCTGTCTTGGCCAGACCGGAGGGAGATGTTAGTGAATCAGGGGAAGAAGAAGAAAGGGAGACCCCCCGAGCTCACTCTCCAATACCCCAAGCTCACTCTCCAATACCCCAACCCCACTCCCAAGCTCACTCTCCAATACCCCAACCCCACTTCCAAGCTCACTCTCCAATAGCCCAACCCCAACCCCAAGCTCACTCCCCCGTAGCCCAGCTCAATCTCCGAACCCCTCCACTCTCGCCGGTAGAACAGGTCCAGTCAGAGGTTAGGAGGTCTGCCCGTGACAGAAGGCCTAAACAATGTCTCACGTATGATATGCTAGGTGAACCGTCAGTGCAGAACAAGGTGACCGTGAATTCAGTAGTACAGTGGCCACCGATGGTGCCCGCACCACACCACAGTCCACTACCACATCGATTGATACCCTTCGTAATGCCATGGTTGCATTCAATTTTTTACAGCCTTCCACAACATGGCCAGTATGCTTACCGTCCAGCCGTCACCCACGGTCCGCCCATGGGAAGTTTGTTAGGGGTTCACGCCTGAGGGTGATATTGGATGGGTGTATTTAGTGATTTTCGGAAATGTCAGGAGCCATTTTTTTAAGGTCAGGGAGTGTGTGATGCCCACTAGAAGTGGTATCATGTTAATATCTTTAGATTATGTGTCAAAACAGTGTGAACATATGGGTACAGGATTACCTCCATCAGAAACAAGTTAGAAGAGTCATTTATATGTAATGGGAGACATTAACATAATCTGGTCAATAGGTGGCGGTATAGGACTGGTGTTTAGTGACTTCGCCTTCCAGGGACCCGTTACTGTGTGCTTAGGAACGCACGAGGCAATCTCAGCCTCACAACCGGGAGGAGCCAGAGTCAATAACATCGTGTCTGCACCTTTCCTTTGTCAAATGATTAACTACAACCTGTTTCATAGGTGGGTAATATACTACAAAACACACATAAAGGTTAACAAGGATACATGCAATGTCGAGGGTTCAAATGAAGTAACTATTGTCGATGTTTGAGTCAAGTTTAAGAAGTTTAAGACGACAGGTAACGTGGTTGAGAAGCAGACCGTCTATTGATGGCGCCACGTTTCGTTGGTACATTTAAATAGTGTTGGAACACAATTGTCCATTTAAGCACTAACGTGTCGAAGTTAAGTATCTCCAAGGGGATTATAAAGGTTTATGTTTTGAAATACATACTGTGTTGGGTTGAATTGCTGTGTAGTAAATGTGTATATTGTGTACAAGATGGTTAGAGGGAAAGTACTTTAGCTTACCCTACCAAGAAGGTAGCTAAACACCGGGGCTGTACCACATGCTCTCTCTCTCTCTCTCTCTCTCTCTCTCTCTCTCTCTCTCTCTCTCTCTCTCTCTCTCTCTCTATTGCGCCCTCAGTTAAATGTAAATATAAATCTATTCCCTTGAGTTATACCATGGTCACGGTTTAGCAAATTCCTAGTAGGGTTGAGAACGGCCCGATACAAATATATATATAAATGTACTTTCAGTGCACATTTGAGTTTCAATAGAACTTGAGACAGAAACACAACTATGGATAACACTGAGGTGTGGAGGTATTTTGGTATACTAGAGAATAGTGGATATGACTGATGATAAGTGACTGATGATAAAGGTAACACTTATTGGTGATTTAAGGAATTGTTTGACAGACAATGAGAATGACAGTGTTGGTTAAAAGACATACTATGGTCCCTTCCAACATGCCTAGACATGTCTAGACAGAGGTTAACAGGATAATGTTTCTCTTCTCACGTGCTTATATTTAAGACGCCAAATATGTATAAAGACATAAGTAATCACAATGTACAGTATATAATACTGGATAACTAGATTTAAAAGGAAAATGCTATTGAAGTGAACCAGGGTATCCTAAAAGGGTAGAATGTGTGTTGCAATGATGAATATGCTTTTGAATTAATAACAAGTATGGGATTATAATTGAATGTATTGAAGTAATGTAACTAATTGAACTGGATGATGATACAATGATTATACAATGATGATACAATGATGATACAATGATGATACAATGATGATGATGATTGATTGATTATTCTATTGAATGAATAAATGTTGTTGAAATACACAACCGGGAGGAGCCAGAGTCAATAACATCGTGTCTGCACCTTTCCTTTGTCAAATGATTAACTACAACCTGTTTCATAGGTTAAACATATCTCTGCTATCAGGTGCCATATCCTGGTACCTGTAACACTCGCATATCAAAACCATCACTCACCCGGAGAGGCAGCTAGCTCTCACAACAGCCGAGCCTCTCAAGCAAAGTCCAACTGCAGCAGCGGAGGTAATATCTGTCCAGCTGCAGCTTGGAGGAATGCAGGTGGGGATTAGGCCAGCGACGCGAGCCCCTAATACGAAAATGCCGGTGGAGGTCAGAATGATCATCATCTTCTAGACACCCCAGTGGCGAAGACATTATCGCTGTATTTCCTCGAAAATAGTGAGAGAGAAAACAAAGATATAATGTCAACGTAGCTCCTTCATCGTAGCTCCTATTCCTTTCTTCAATATTTCAGCAATCTCAAAGTGTGGTACATGCAGGCACTTGACGTGGTGAAAACTAAAGAAGGAGCTGTTAGTATGGCCACACCCCTGCTTATGTAGAGGAGCGGATGGGGGTGTGGCCAGATAGATGAGGTATGTAAAGGTGCATGTGAAAATGTATTCAGTGCTAATACTGATATGGAAGAGTATTGCAGTAGACGCAGAGCGGAGCTATGCGATAATATAACCTAGATCTCTGGACAATCCAGAGATATACTCCGTGGGCAATCTGCCCAGGCAGAGTTGAGGAGTAGGTGCGAAAAAGTTACTATAGCTCGGCCGAGAGAGTGGTGATCGACTTGGGATTGCTCTCTCCGTGTTCAGGAGACTCAGGCGTGTAAAAGTATATCGGATCATGTCTCCAGCCCCCCCGCCCCACACAGCCGTAGCTACAACCAGTTAATGTCAAGGCTCTCATCGACATTCATTTTTTTTCTGCCCCCGCTCTCTCTCCCATGATTTCAGAATCCCGAAGTGTTGCGGTGGTCTATAGACACAAACAAAAAGTACAATGCCTATTCGTCGCACCAACAAATTACAGTGAGTGATGCAAACAGTACGGCTCTGTGGCTTGTCTTAACCGTTTTGGGACAACAGAAGAGTTCTATGACTTCTGTATCCTTTTTAAACTATTCTCCATTTTACCAGGGACCCCCCTGGACGCGCCCCTCTCCATATGGGCCCCGGACCCCATGTTGAGAACCACTGTCTCTAAACTCACTCGCTGTTAAAGCTCACCTGAAACTTTCCACTCAAACCAGCGTGTGTTTTTATCTAAGTGCAGATCTTCTCTCTCAGGCCTAGTAGCAGCCCGCGGGTCACAACAACAACTCTGCTGGTGCAACATGTGGATGTTTCGAGTGATCCACTTTGCTCGGAGCTCATACGCCCCACGCTCCATCCATAATTCACCGGAAAACCGTAATACCCCCCTCGTCTGGGAACTCAGGTTGAGGAGCGAGTAGTGGTGTTTGTTCTCAGCCCGAAAGTAGCGTTGTTTTCTAACCGGCAGACATCGCAGCTCCGTTGACGCGTGTCGCCCTTCTTCGGTCGGTGCTGCGTACAGTAGGTACACTTTCACAGTCTGGAGGTAAAAGCGTGTAATTTTTTTTCTTCTTCTTCTTCTTCTTCTTCTTCTTCTTCTTCTTCTTCTTCTTCTTCTTCTTCTTCTTCTTCTTCTTCTTCTTCTTCTTCTTCTTCTTCTTCTTCTTCTTCTTCTTCTTCTTCTTCTTCTTCTTAATTTTTCTCTCTTGTGCCCGTGTTACCAGCCGACAGGAGCTCAACACGATAAATAATTCACGGGAACATGTTTGAACAGGTACGGAAATAATCCTTCAGCAAAGCGTGGAGAGTGGATATAGCACCTCTCTCTCTCTCACTCTCTCTCTCTCTCTCTCTCTCTCTCTCTCTCTCTCTCTCTCTCTCTCTCTCTCTCTCTCTCTCTCTCTCTCTCTCTCTCTCTCTCTCTCTCTCTCTCTCTCTCCTTCCATCATTCCAGAGAGCTCTAAACATATCACCGGGCAAGATGAAATATTAAAAAGGCTATCGGTTATAGCTTTGCCCTTGAAAAAAAAAGAAAAAAGTCCCTCTCCAGTTGCCGGCCCGAGATGCGCAGGTGAACTTCACTTTGCTCTCGCTCTCTCTCTCTCTCTCTCTCTCTCTCTCTCTCTCTCTCTCTCTCTCTCTCTCTCTCTCTCTCTCTCTCTCTCTCTCTCTCTCTCTCTCTCTCCGAGTAGACAGGTTGAGATATCTGACACTTGTAAATATTACATGCGAGTGTGTGTTAGCCTCGGGGTGAGGTAAGGAGGTTTTTCCTGGCCCTGGCTCAACCCACACAAGACTACATCAATCTTCTTCAGTCGGATACCTAGTGGTGTAAACGTTGGCCTTTGTGCCTTGAGGGGCTGCCTATACGATGGTCCATGTGGGATCGCTCTCCCGGGCCTGTGTGTTACCACGTTCCATGTAGATGCCCTCTAAAAGCAATATGGTTATTTTGCTGGGGATTTGTTGTTGTCTCATGTAAACCTTTTTATTTATTGTATTCAATGTCTCTTTCAACCAAGAGAAGGAAAGTATAATTTAAGAGGGTTGTGTATTCTTAAAACATGTAAAAAGGTAAGAACTAATGTAAAAGCTAGATGTGTTTACATTTTGGGAGTTAAATGATGGAATAGCCTTAGTGACAGGCTGTGTACTTCTCAGGGGAGATTTAAAAAAAAACTTAAAAAGGATAAAATAATTTCCGAGTACAGTTAAAAAAAATATATCTTGCAGCATATTTTAAGTTTTTCTTTCTTATATTAAAATATATTTAGTGTTTAAGAATTTGTAAAGGATAGGCAAAAATAAGCATGTGCTTCAGCCTATTCCTTTTTTTCAGTCGTTGATTTTGGATTTTGTGTGTGAGCTTGCCTTGAATATGTACATTTGTGATTTTTCTTCTTTTTTCTTTGTAAGTCCACACATGTGTGTTTGATTTGTCTGTAAACAAAAGACCGAAAAATAAACGTATTTATTTAAACTTTTTGGTGCTATACATTTCTTTTGAATGTTTCAGTGTTCCATAGCAGACAAAAACCCATGACAAAAAGCACCAAGACGTTCCCTCTGTGATTATGATCAAAGAACCATTTTGCTGTTAGAATGTATCAGATAATCCTTGTCATTTAGCATCTTGGATGGAAGGAACATGAACCTAAGACCTCCTCCACATCCCGCGGATGTCAACACTTAGGTCCCTGAGCGACAGCGGCCCCTCGAGACGCAGGAGAAGAAGCCTGGAGTCACTCACCTGCTCCCTGGACCCAGAGTACGGCGGTACCCATACAGACCATGTGGCTTCTAGCCCCGACGAGGTGCCGTCCTGCAGGTGACAGGGGCTGGGGGAGGAGGAGGAGGAGTGGAGGGATGAGGATGAGGAGGAGTGGAGGGATGAGGAGGAGGAGGAGTGTAGGGATGAGGAGGAGGAGGAGGAGGAGGAGCGGGATGAGGAGGAGGATGGGAGGGATGAGGAGGAGGAGGAGGATAGGAGGGATGAGGAGGAGTGGAGGGATGAGGAGGAGGAGGAGGAAGAGGAGGAGTGGATGGATGAGGAGGAGGAGGAGGAAGAGGAGAGGAGGGATGAGGAGGAGGAGTGGAGGGATGAGGATGAGGAGGAGGAGGAAGAGGAGGAGTTGATGAGGAGGAGGAGGGGTGGGATGAGGAAGAGGAGGAGTTGATGAGGAGGAGGAGGGGTGGAGGGATGAGGAGGAGTGGAGGGATGAGGATGAGAAGGAGGAGGAGGAGGAGGAATAGGAGGAGTGGATGGATGAGGAGGAGGAGAAGGGGTGGAGGGATGAAGAGGAGCAGGGGAGGGATGATGAGGAGGAGGGGGGATGAGGAGGAGGGATGAGGAGGAGGAGGAGTGGATGGATGAGCAGGAGGAAGAGGAGGAGTGGATGGATGAGCAGGAGGAGGGGTACGGAGGTGGCCCTCGGTGTCCGCGGGCGGAGGCATAATTAAGCAAGCGCAGTGACAGCCGCGGCAGGTCCCGAGCGCGCGGCCCAGGCTCCACTGAGCCGAATTAATGGCATCAGTGGGCCCGGCAGCGGCTAGCGGCGCCGCTAACGCTTGATCATTAATTATTACCCTTCTGACAACGCCGGGCCTACCCCACCCCCCACCCCCACCCCCACCCTACCGTCAACCTGCCGCCGGCAGCACAGCCCCGCCTCACCTGTACCGCACGCAGACACAGAGACACACGGCACGCGGCACCCACCGGCGGTACGTTCCCCTTCCCCCGCTGTCTCCCGAGGTCCCGCATCAGTCTCAAGGTACATCATGTGAGGGGAGAGCCGTCGCTACCACCTCTCGATAGAGATATCACCGTGAGATGCTACACGCCAAGGCCCATGTGATGCTACACGCCGGATTATTCCCTCGGTTAACGGCGAGACACGGAGGCTGGTTGATACTCGCCAGACTACCCCCCACCCCCCCCCCCCCCCCCCCCACCCCCTTTTCCATCCGCTCGCTGTAAGGGGTCTTATTTCATCATTCCCAAAGATCCCGGCACACCCTCTTCTCACTCTCTCCTCTCCTTTCTCCTCTCTTCCCCTCTCCTCACCTACTCGTTCCAATCTGAATATATGCATGGCGAACCGGGGATGGTGTAACACAAGGCAATCACAAGAACCAGCAGCAGATGCTGCTTCCATCTGTCGGGTTGGACTGGTTGGTTAGACAGGGTTGGACTGGTTGGTTAGACAGGGTTGGACTGGTTGGTTAGACAGGGTTGGACTGGTTGGTTAGACAGGGTTGGACTGGTTGGTTAGACGACAGGGTTGGACTGGTTGGTTAGACGACAGGGTTGGACTGGTTGGTTAGACAGGGTTGGAGTGGTTGGTTAGACAGGGTTGGACTGGTTGGTTAAACAGCGTTGGAGTGGTTGGTTAGACAGGGTTGGACTGGTTGGTTAGACAGGGTTGGACTGGTTGGTTAGACAGGGTTGGACTGGTTGGTTAGACAACAGGGTTGGACTGGTTGGTTAGACAGGGTTGGACTGGTTGGTTAGACAGGGTTGGACTGGTTGGTTAGACAGGGTTGGACTGGTTGGTTAGACAGGGTTGGAGTGGTTGGTTAGACAGGGTTGGAGTGGTTGGTTAGACAGGGTTGGACTGGTCGGTTAGACAGGGTTGGAGTGGTTGGTTAGACAGGGTTGGACTGGTAAGTTAGACAGGGTTGGAGTGGTTGGTTAGACAGGGTTGGACTGGTTGGTTAGACAGGGTTGGACTGGTCGGTTAGACGACAGGGTTGGACTGGTTGGTTAGACAGGGTTGGACTGGTTGGTTAAACAGGGTTGGACTGGTTGGTTAGACAGGGTTAGAGTGGTTGGTTAGACAGCGTTCGAGTGGTTGGTTAGACAGGGTTGGACTGGTTAGTTAGACAGGGTTGGACTGGTTGGTTAGACAGGGTTGGAGTGGTTGGTTAAACAGGGTTGGACTGGTTGGTTAAACAGCGTTGGAGTGGTTGGTTAGACAGCGTTGGACTGGTTGGTTAGACATGGTTGGAGTGGTTGGTTAGACAGGGTTGGACTGGTTGGTTAGACAGGGTTGGACTGGTCGGTTAGACGACAGGGTTGGACTTGTTGGTTAGACAGGGTTGGACTGGTTGGTTAAACAGGGTTGGACTGGTTGGTTAGACAGGGTTAGAGTGGTTGGTTAGACAGCGTTGGAGTGGTTGGTTAGACAGGGTTGGACTGGTTAGTTAGACAGGGTTGGACTGGTTGGTTAGACAGGGTTGGAGTGGTTGGTTAAACAGGGTTGGACTGGTTGGTTAAACAACGTTGGAGTGGTTGGTTAGACAGCGTTGGACTGGTTGGTTAGACAGGGTTGGAGTGGTTGGTTAGACAGGGTTGGAGTGGTTGGTTAGACAGGGTTGGACTGGTTGGTTAGACAGGGTTGGACTGGTTGGTTAGACAGGGTTGGACTGGTTGGTTAGACAGGGTTGGACTGGTTGGTTAGACAGGGTTGGACTGGTCGGTTAGACAGGGTTGGAGTGGTTGGTTAGACAGGGTTGGACTGGTTGGTTAGACAGGGTTGGACTGGTTGGTTAGACAGGGTTGGACTGGTTGGTTAGACAGGGTTGGACTGGTTGGTTAGACAACAGTGTTGGACTGGTTGGTTAGACAGGGTTGGACTGGTTGGTTAGACAGGGTTGGACTGGTTGGTTAGACAGGGTTGGACTGGTTGGTTAGACAGGGTTGGAGTGGTTGGTTAGACAGGGTTGGACTGGTCGGTTAGACAGGGTTGGACTGGTTGGTTAGACAGGGTTGGAGTGGTTGGTTAGACAGGGTTGGACTGGTAAGTTAGACAGTGTTGGAGTGGTTGGTTAGACAGGGTTGGACTGGTTGGTTAGACAGGGTTGGACTGGTCGGTTAGACGACAGGGTTGGACTGGTTGGTTAGACAGGGTTGGACTGGTTGGTTAAACAGGGTTGGACTGGTTGGTTAGACAGGGTTAGAGTGGTTGGTTAGACAGCGTTCGAGTGGTTGGTTAGACAGGGTTGGACTGGTTAGTTAGACAGGGTTGGACTGGTTGGTTAGACAGGGTTGGAGTGGTTGGTTAAACAGGGTTGGACTGGTTGGTTAAACAGCGTTGGAGTGGTTGGTTAGACAGCGTTGGACTGGTTGGTTAGACATGGTTGGAGTGGTTGGTTAGACAGGGTTGGACTGGTTGGTTAGACAGGGTTGGACTGGTCGGTTAGACGACAGGGTTGGACTTGTTGGTTAGACAGGGTTGGACTGGTTGGTTAAACAGGGTTGGACTGGTTGGTTAGACAGGGTTAGAGTGGTTGGTTAGACAGCGTTGGAGTGGTTGGTTAGACAGGGTTGGACTGGTTAGTTAGACAGGGTTGGACTGGTTGGTTAGACAGGGTTGGAGTGGTTGGTTAAACAGGGTTGGACTGGTTGGTTAAACAACGTTGGAGTGGTTGGTTAGACAGCGTTGGACTGGTTGGTTAGACAGGGTTGGAGTGGTTGGTTAGACAGGGTTGGAGTGGTTGGTTAGACAGGGTTGGACTGGTTGGTTAGACAGGGTTGGACTGGTTGGTTAGACAGGGTTGGACTGGTTGGTTAGACAGGGTTGGACTGGTTGGTTAGACAGGGTTGGACTGGTCGGTTAGACAGGGTTGGAGTGGTTGGTTAGACAGGGTTGGACTGGTCGGTTAGACAGGGTTGGACTGGTTGGTTAGACAGGGTTGGAGTGGTTGGTTAGACAGGGTTGGACTGGTAAGTTAGACAGTGTTGGAGTGGTTGGTTAGACAGGGTTGGACTGGTTGGTTAGACAGGGTTGGACTGGTCGGTTAGACGACAGGGTTGGACTGGTTGGTTAGACAGGGTTGGACTGGTTGGTTAAACAGGGTTGGACTGGTTGGTTAGACAGGGTTAGAGTGGTTGGTTAGACAGCGTTCGAGTGGTTGGTTAGACAGGGTTGGACTGGTTAGTTAGACAGGGTTGGACTGGTTGGTTAGACAGGGTTGGAGTGGTTGGTTAAACAGGGTTGGACTGGTTGGTTAAACAGCGTTGGAGTGGTTGGTTAGACAGCGTTGGACTGGTTGGTTAGACATGGTTGGAGTGGTTGGTTAGACAGGGTTGGACTGGTTGGTTAGACAGGGTTGGACTGGTCGGTTAGACGACAGGGTTGGACTTGTTGGTTAGACAGGGTTGGACTGGTTGGTTAAACAGGGTTGGACTGGTTGGTTAGACAGGGTTAGAGTGGTTGGTTAGACAGCGTTGGAGTGGTTGGTTAGACAGGGTTGGACTGGTTAGTTAGACAGGGTTGGACTGGTTGGTTAGACAGGGTTGGAGTGGTTGGTTAAACAGGGTTGGACTGGTTGGTTAAACAACGTTGGAGTGGTTGGTTAGACAGCGTTGGACTGGTTGGTTAGACAGGGTTGGAGTGGTTGGTTAGACAGGGTTGGAGTGGTTGGTTAGACAGGGTTGGACTGGTTGGTTAGACAGGGTTGGACTGGTTGGTTAGACAGGGTTGGACTGGTTGGTTAGACAGGGTTGGACTGGTTGGTTAGACAGGGTTGGACTGGTCGGTTAGACAGGGTTGGAGTGGTTGGTTAGACAGGTTTGGACTGGTTGGTTAGACAGGGTTTGACTGGTTGGTTAGACAGGGTTGGAGTGGTTGGTTAGACAGCGTTGGACTGGTTGGTTAGACAGCGTTGGAGTGGTTGGTTAGACAGGGTTGGACTGGTTGGTTAGACAGGGTTGGAGTGGTTGGTTAGACAGGGTTGGACTGGTTGGTTAGACAGGGTTGGACTGGTTGGTTAGACAGGGTTGGACTGGTTGGTTAGACAGGGTTGGACTGGTTGGTTAGACAGGGTTGGACTGGTTAGTTAGACAGGGTTGGAGTGGTCGGTTAGACAGGGTTGGAGTAGTTGGTTAGACAACAGGGTTGGACTGGTTGGTTAAACAGGGTTGGACTGGTTGGTTAGACAGGGTTGGAGTGGTTGGTTAGACAGGGTTGGACTGGTCGGTTAGACAGGGTTGGACTGGTTCGTTACACAGGGTTGGACTGGTTGGTTAGACAGGGTTGGACTGGTTGGTTAGACAGGGTTGGACTGGTTGGTTAGACAGGGTTGGACTGGTTGGTTAGACAGGGTTGGACTGGTTGGTTAGACAGGGTTGGACTGGTTGGTTAGACAGGGTTGGAGTGGTTGGTTAGACAGGGTTGGACTGGTTGGTTAGACAGGGTTGGAGTGGTTGGTTAGACAGCGTTGGACTGGTTGGTTAGACAGCGTTGGAGTGGTTGGTTAGACAGCGTTGGAGTGGTTGGTTAGACAGGGTTGGACTGGTTGGTTAGACAGGGTTGGACTGGTTGGTTAGACAGGGTTGGACTGGTTAGTTAGACAGGGTTGGACTGGTTGGTTAGACAGGGTTGGAGTGGTTGGTTAAACAGGGTTGGACTGGTTGGTTAAACAGCGTTGGAGTGGTTGGTTAGACAGCGTTGGACTGGTTGGTTAGACATGGTTGGAGTGGTTGGTTAGACAGGGTTGGACTGGTTGGTTAGACAGGGTTGGACTGGTCGGTTAGACGACAGGGTTGGACTTGTTGGTTAGACAGGGTTGGACTGGTTGGTTAAACAGGGTTGGACTGGTTGGTTAGACAGGGTTAGAGTGGTTGGTTAGACAGCGTTGGAGTGGTTGGTTAGACAGGGTTGGACTGGTTAGTTAGACAGGGTTGGACTGGTTGGTTAGACAGGGTTGGAGTGGTTGGTTAAACAGGGTTGGACTGGTTGGTTAAACAACGTTGGAGTGGTTGGTTAGACAGCGTTGGACTGGTTGGTTAGACAGGGTTGGAGTGGTTGGTTAGACAGGGTTGGAGTGGTTGGTTAGACAGGGTTGGACTGGTTGGTTAGACAGGGTTGGACTGGTTGGTTAGACAGGGTTGGACTGGTTGGTTAGACAGGGTTGGACTGGTCGGTTAGACAGGGTTGGAGTGGTTGGTTAGACAGGGTTGGACTGGTTGGTTAGACAGGGTTGGACTGGTTGGTTAGACAGGGTTGGAGTGGTTGGTTAGACAGCGTTGGACTGGTTGGTTAGACAGCATTGGAGTGGTTGGTTAGACAGGGTTGGACTGGTTGGTTAGACAGGGTTGGAGTGGTTGGTTAGACAGGGTTGGACTGGTTGGTTAGACAGGGTTGGACTGGTTGGTTAGACAGGGTTGGACTGGTTGGTTAGACAGGGTTGGACTGGTTGGTTAGACAGGGTTGGACTGGTTGGTTAGACAGGGTTGGACTGGTTAGTTAGACAGGGTTGGAGTGGTCGGTTAGACAGGGTTGGAGTGGTTGGTTAGACAACAGGGTTGGACTGGTTGGTTAAACAGGGTTGGACTGGTTGGTTAGACAGGGTTGGAGTGGTTGGTTAGACAGGGTTGGACTGGTCGGTTAGAAAGGGTTGGACTGGTTGGTTACACAGGGTTGGACTGGTTGGTTAGACAGGGTTGGACTGGTTGGTTAGACAGGGTTGGACTGGTTGGTTAGACAGGGTTGGACTGGTTGGTTAGACAGGGTTGGACTGGTTGGTTAGACAGCGTTGGACTGGTTGGTTAGACAGGGTTGGAGTGGTTGGTTAGACAGGGTTGGAGTGGTTGGTTAGACAGGGTTGGACTGGTTGGTTAGACAGGGTTGGACTGGTTGGTTAGACAGGGTTGGACTGGTTGGTTAGACAGGGTTGGACTGGTTGGTTAGACAGGGTTGGACTGGTCGGTTAGACAGGGTTGGAGTGGTTGGTTAGACAGGGTTGGACTGGTTGGTTAGACAGGGTTGGACTGGTTGGTTAGACAGGGTTGGAGTGGTTGGTTAGACAGCGTTGGACTGGTTGGTTAGACAGCGTTGGAGTGGTTGGTTAGACAGGGTTGGACTGGTTGGTTAGACAGGGTTGGAGTGGTTGGTTAGACAAGGTTGGACTGGTTGGTTAGACAGGGTTGGACTGGTTGGTTAGACAGGGTTGGACTGGTTGGTTAGACAGGGTTGGACTGGTTGGTTAGACAGGGTTGGACTGGTTAGTTAGACAGGGTTGGAGTGGTCGGTTAGACAGGGTTGGAGTGGTTGGTTAGACAACAGGGTTGGACTGGTTGGTTAAACAGGGTTGGACTGGTTGGTTAGACAGGGTTGGAGTGGTTGGTTAGACAGGGTTGGACTGGTCGGTTAGACAGGGTTGGACTGGTTGGTTAGACAGGGTTGGACTGGTTGGTTAGACAGGGTTGGACTGGTTGGTTAGACAGGGTTGGACTGGTTGGTTAGACAGGGTTGGACTGGTTGGTTAGACAGGGTTGGACTGGTTGGTTAGACAGGGTTGGAGTGGTTGGTTAGACAGGGTTGGACTGGTTGGTTAGACAGGGTTGGAGTGGTTGGTTAGACAGCGTTGGACTGGTTGGTTAGACAGCGTTGGAGTGGTTGGTTAGACAGCGTTGGAGTGGTTGGTTAGACAGGGTTGGACTGGTTGGTTAGACAGGGTTGGACTGGTTGGTTAGACAGGGTTGGACTGGTTAGTTAGACAGGGTTGGACTGGTTGGTTAGACAGGGTTGGAGTGGTTGCTTAAACAGGGTTGGACTGGTTGGTTAAACAGCGTTGGAGTGGTTGGTTAGACAGCGTTGGACTGGTTGGTTAGACATGGTTGGAGTGGTTGGTTAGACAGGGTTGGACTGGTTGGTTAGACAGGGTTGGACTGGTCGGTTAGACGACAGGGTTGGACTTGTTGGTTAGACAGGGTTGGACTGGTTGGTTAAACAGGGTTGGACTGGTTGGTTAGACAGGGTTAGAGTGGTTGGTTAGACAGCGTTGGAGTGGTTGGTTAGACAGGGTTGGACTGGTTAGTTAGACAGGGTTGGACTGGTTGGTTAGACAGAGTTGGAGTGGTTGGTTAAACAGGGTTGGACTGGTTGGTTAAACAACGTTGGAGTGGTTGGTTAGACAGCGTTGGACTGGTTGGTTAGACAGGGTTGGAGTGGTTGGTTAGACAGGGTTGGAGTGGTTGGTTAGACAGGGTTGGACTGGTTGGTTAGACAGGGTTGGACTGGTTGGTTAGACAGGGTTGGACTGGTTGGTTAGACAGGGTTGGACTGGTTGGTTAGACAGGGTTGGACTGGTCGGTTAGACAGGGTTGGAGTGGTTGGTTAGACAGGGTTGGACTGGTTGGTTAGACAGGGTTGGACTGGTTGGTTAGACAGGGTTGGAGTGGTTGGTTAGACAGCGTTGGACTGGTTGGTTAGACAGCGTTGGAGTGGTTGGTTAGACAGGGTTGGACTGGTTGGTTAGACAGGGTTGGAGTGGTTGGTTAGACAGGGTTGGACTGGTTGGTTAGACAGGGTTGGACTGGTTGGTTAGACAGGGTTGGACTGGTTGGTTAGACAGGGTTGGACTGGTTGGTTAGACAGGGTTGGACTGGTTGGTTAGACAGGGTTGGACTGGTTAGTTAGACAGGGTTGGAGTGGTCGGTTAGACAGGGTTGGAGTGGTTGGTTAGACAACAGGGTTGGACTGGTTGGTTAAACAGGGTTGGACTGGTTGGTTAGACAGGGTTGGAGTGGTTGGTTAGACAGGGTTGGACTGGTCGGTTAGACAGGGTTGGACTGGTTGGTTACACAGGGTTGGACTGGTTGGTTAGACAGGGTTGGACTGGTTGGTTAGATAGGGTTGGACTGGTTGGTTAGACAGGGTTGGACTGGTTGGTTAGACAGGGTTGGACTGGTTGGTTAGACAGGGTTGGACTGGTTGGTTAGACAGGGTTGGAGTGGTTGGTTAGACAGGGTTGGACTGGTTGGTTAGACAGGGTTGGAGTGGTTGGTTAGACAGCGTTGGACTGGTTGGTTAGACAGCGTTGGAGTGGTTAGTTAGACAGCGTTGGAGTGGTTGGTTAGACAGGGTTGGACTGGTTGGTTAGACAGGGTTGGACTGGTTCGTTAGACAGGGTTGGAGTGGTTGGTTAGACGACAGGGTTGGACTGGTTGGTTAGACAGGGTTGGAGTGGTTGGTTAGACAGCGTTGGAGTGGTTGGTTAGACAGGGTTGGACTGGTTGGTTATACGACAGGGTTGGACTGGTTGGTTAGACAGGGTTGGACTGATTGGTTAGACAGGGTTGGACTGGTTGGTTAGACAGGGTTGGACTGGTTGGTTAGACAGGGTTGGAGTGGTTGGTTAGACAGCGTTGGACTGGTTGGTTAGACAGGGTTGGACTGGTTGGTTAGACAGGGTTGGACTGGTTGGTTAGACAGGGTTGGACTGGTTGGTTAGACAGGGTTGGACTGGTTGGTTAGACGACAGGGTTGGACTGGTTGGTTAGACAGGGTTGGACTGGTTGGTTAGACAACGTTGGACTGGTTGGTTAGACAGCGTTGGAGTGGTTGGTTAGACAGCGTTGGAGTGGTTGGTTAGACAGGGTTGGACTGATTGGTTAGACAGGGTTGGACTGGTTGGTTAGACAGGGTTGGAGTGGTTGGTTAGACGACAGGGTTGGACTGGTTGGTTAGACAGGGTTGGAGTGGTTGGTTAGACAGCGTTGGAGTGGTTGGTTAGACAGGGTTGGACTGGTTGGTTATACGACAGGGTTGGACTGGTTGGTTAGACAGGGTTGGACTGGTTGGTTAGACAGGGTTGGACTGGTTGGTTAGACAGGGTTGGACTGGTTGGTTAGACAGGGTTGGACTGGTCGGTTAGACAGGGTTGGAGTGGTTGGTTAGACAGGGTTGGACTGGTTGGTTAGACAGGGTTGGACTGGTTGGTTAGACAGGGTTGGAGTGGTTGGTTAGACAGCGTTGGACTGGTTGGTTAGACATCGTTGGACTGGTTGGTTAGACAGGGTTGGACTGGTTGGTTAAACAGGGTTGGACTGGTTGGTTAGACAGGGTTAGAGTGGTTGGTTAGACAGCGTTCGAGTGGTTGGTTAGACAGGGTTGGACTGGTTAGTTAGACAGGGTTGGACTGGTTGGTTAGACAGGGTTGGAGTGGTTGGTTAAACAGGGTTGGACTGGTTGGTTAAACAGCGTTGGAGTGGTTGGTTAGACAGCGTTGGACTGGTTGGTTAGACATGGTTGGAGTGGTTGGTTAGACAGGGTTGGACTGGTTGGTTAGACAGGGTTGGACTGGTCGGTTAGACGACAGGGTTGGACTTGTTGGTTAGACAGGGTTGGACTGGTTGGTTAAACAGGGTTGGACTGGTTGGTTAGACAGGGTTAGAGTGGTTGGTTAGACAGCGTTGGAGTGGTTGGTTAGACAGGGTTGGACTGGTTAGTTAGACAGGGTTGGACTGGTTGGTTAGACAGGGTTGGAGTGGTTGGTTAAACAGGGTTGGACTGGTTGGTTAAACAACGTTGGAGTGGTTGGTTAGACAGCGTTGGACTGGTTGGTTAGACAGGGTTGGAGTGGTTGGTTAGACAGGGTTGGAGTGGTTGGTTAGACAGGGTTGGACTGGTTGGTTAGACAGGGTTGGACTGGTTGGTTAGACAGGGTTGGACTGGTTGGTTAGACAGGGTTGGACTGGTTGGTTAGACAGGGTTGGACTGGTCGGTTAGACAGGGTTGGAGTGGTTGGTTAGACAGGGTTGGACTGGTTGGTTAGACAGGGTTGGACTGGTTGGTTAGACAGGGTTGGAGTGGTTGGTTAGACAGCGTTGGACTGGTTGGTTAGACAGCGTTGGAGTGGTTGGTTAGACAGGGTTGGACTGGTTGGTTAGACAGGGTTGGAGTGGTTGGTTAGACAGGGTTGGACTGGTTGGTTAGACAGGGTTGGACTGGTTGGTTAGACAGGGTTGGACTGGTTGGTTAGACAGGGTTGGACTGGTTGGTTAGACAGGGTTGGACTGGTTGGTTAGACAGGGTTGGACTGGTTAGTTAGACAGGGTTGGAGTGGTCGGTTAGACAGGGTTGGAGTGGTTGGTTAGACAACAGGGTTGGACTGGTTGGTTAAACAGGGTTGGACTGGTTGGTTAGACAGGGTTGGAGTGGTTGGTTAGACAGGGTTGGACTGGTCGGTTAGACAGGGTTGGACTGGTTCGTTACACAGGGTTGGACTGGTTGGTTAGACAGGGTTGGACTGGTTGGTTAGACAGGGTTGGACTGGTTGGTTAGACAGGGTTGGACTGGTTGGTTAGACAGGGTTGGACTGGTTGGTTAGACAGGGTTGGACTGGTTGGTTAGACAGGGTTGGAGTGGTTGGTTAGACAGGGTTGGAGTGGTTGGTTAGACAGGGTTGGAGTGGTTGGTTAGACAGCGTTGGACTGGTTGGTTAGACAGCGTTGGAGTGGTTGGTTAGACAGCGTTGGAGTGGTTGGTTAGACAGGGTTGGACTGGTTGGTTAGACAGGGTTGGACTGGTTGGTTAGACAGGGTTGGACTGGTTAGTTAGACAGGGTTGGACTGGTTGGTTAGACAGGGTTGGACTGGTTGGTTAAACAGGGTTGGACTGGTTGGTTAAACAGCGTTGGAGTGGTTGGTTAGACAGCGTTGGACTGGTTGGTTAGACATGGTTGGAGTGGTTGGTTAGACAGGGTTGGACTGGTTGGTTAGACAGGGTTGGCCTGGTCGGTTAGACGACAGGGTTGGACTTGTTGGTTAGACAGGGTTGGACTGGTTGGTTAAACAGGGTTGGACTGGTTGGTTAGACAGGGTTAGAGTGGTTGGTTAGACAGCATTGGAGTGGTTGGTTAGACAGGGTTGGACTGGTTAGTTAGACAGGGTTGGACTGGTTGGTTAGACAGGGTTGGAGTGGTTGGTTAAACAGGGTTGGACTGGTTGGTTAAACAACGTTGGAGTGGTTGGTTAGACAGCGTTGGACTGGTTGGTTAGACAGGGTTGGAGTGGTTGGTTAGACAGGGTTGGAGTGGTTGGTTAGACAGGGTTGGACTGGTTGGTTAGACAGGGTTGGACTGGTTGGTTAGACAGGGTTGGACTGGTTGGTTAGACAGGGTTGGACTGGTTGGTTAGACAGGGTTGGACTGGTCGGTTAGACAGGGTTGGAGTGGTTGGTTAGACAGGGTTGGACTGGTTGGTTAGACAGGGTTGGACTGGTTGGTTAGACAGGGTTGGAGTGGTTGGTTAGACAGCGTTGGACTGGTTGGTTAGACAGCGTTGGAGTGGTTGGTTAGACAGGGTTGGACTGGTTGGTTAGACAGGGTTGGAGTGGTTGGTTAGACAGGGTTGGACTGGTTGGTTAGACAGGGTTGGACTGGTTGGTTAGACAGGGTTGGACTGGTTGGTTAGACAGGGTTGGACTGGTTGGTTAGACAGGGTTGGACTGGTTGGTTAGACATGGTTGGACTGGTTAGTTAGACAGGGTTGGAGTGGTCGGTTAGACAGGGTTGGAGTGGTTGGTTAGACAACAGGGTTGGACTGGTTGGTTAAACAGGGTTGGACTGGTTGGTTAGACAGGGTTGGAGTGGTTGGTTAGACAGGGTTGGACTGGTCGGTTAGACAGGGTTGGACTGGTTGGTTACACAGGGTTGGACTGGTTGGTTAGACAGGGTTGGACTGGTTGGTTAGACAGGGTTGGACTGGTTGGTTAGACAGGGTTGGACTGGTTGGTTAGACAGGGTTGGACTGGTTGGTTAGACAGGGTTGGAGTGGTTGGTTAGACAGGGTTGGACTGGTTGGTTAGACAGGGTTGGAGTGGTTGGTTAGACAGCGTTGGACTGGTTGGTTAGACAGCGTTGGAGTGGTTGGTTAGACAGCGTTGGAGTGGTTGGTTAGACAGGGTTGGACTGGTTGGTTAGACAGGGTTGGACTGGTTGGTTAGACAGGGTTGGAGTGGTTGGTTAGACGACAGGGTTGGACTGGTTGGTTAGACAGGGTTGGAGTGGTTGGTTAGACAGCGTTGGAGTGGTTGGTTAGACAGGGTTGGACTGGTTGGTTATACGACAGGGTTGGACTGGTTGGTTAGACAGGGTTGGACTGATTGGTTAGACAGGGTTGGACTGGTTGGTTAGACAGGGTTGGACTGGTTGGTTAGACAGGGTTGGAGTGGTTGGTTAGACAGCGTTGGACTGGTTGGTTAGACAGGGTTGGACTGGTTGGTTAGACAGGGTTGGACTGGTTGGTTAGACAGGGTTGGACTGGTTGGTTAGACAGGGTTGGACTGGTTGGTTAGACGACAGGGTTGGACTGGTTGGTTAGACAGGGTTGGACTGGTTGGTTAGACAGCGTTGGACTGGTTGGTTAGACAGCGTTGGAGTGGTTGGTTAGACAGCGTTGGAGTGGTTGGTTAGACAGGGTTGGACTGGTTGGTTAGACAGGGTTGGACTGGTTGGTTAGACAGGGTTGGAGTGGTTGGTTAGACGACAGGGTTGGACTGGTTGGTTAGACAGGGTTGGAGTGGTTGGTTAGACAGCGTTGGAGTGGTTGGTTAGACAGGGTTGGACTGGTTGGTTATACGACAGGGTTGGACTGGTTGGTTAGACAGGGTTGGACTGATTGGTTAGACAGGGTTGGACTGGTTGGTTAGACAGGGTTGGACTGGTTGGTTAGACAGGGTTGGACTGGAATGAATGAACCTGCCTGATAAAACGTAAAAAATGTATGGTGTCGACAGACCAAGACCTGGGCCCTCATGCATCAACGTGGACTTTGAACTTGACCTACTTCCACACGTAAGCACGGAATGTAGAACTAGCGTACGCACAGGGAAGTCGGCATTCATCACACGTGCGTACGCAGGCTCTATGGTCCTCCGTGTTGATGAATACCACTTTGTTCTACCGTCAATGCTCGTGCATGATTATCCATATATGGTCATGAAAATGAGGAAACACCCCCCATGGGATGTGAAATAATGGACCGACCCGAGCGGGACTCCGAGAAACTCCACGGAGAATTCACTGCTGTCGAACCAAGAAGACACTATCGCGTATTATGATTTATGGGATAAATAAAAGGCGGACTTGTAAACGGTGATGTCAGATATCAACGGCTCCCTAAGACCATTGCTGCAATTCTGCCTGGACAGCTCAAAATACTAATAAAGACCGTTCGTTGACCACTGTTTGCCGTTGGTTGTGTGTCATTATAACCGTGCTTGTAATATGAATGCCTTTATTAGTTGTGTTCGATTGGCTATATGATTTTTAGATGCATCTATTTTGTTGTCGGCTAATAAAGACCGCGCTGGAATATGACTGCCTTTTCCCGTGTTGTTTGATTAATACCCCAGGGATTAAAGTTCTCCTCAATTTTATTCCAAATCGCGATGGATCTCCCGTCAATTTTCTACCTGCTGCATATGATTTCTAGAGGCATACTACAATCTATTTTGATGTCAGTATTGGGTAGCCTATATAAACAATATAATACGAGAGCATATACAAGAACAATGAATCTCACTGCATGTATGATAGCCTGCCTTTCAATACATGAACTTGAATCCCATCATATACATAGTCTGTCCACTATAGTGTCATTGCAATGCGTTTTCTATTCTTTCTTATACAGTAAAAAGGGGGAAGAACACTATATTAATATGACTTGTATTCTGCTTACAGCTTCGAAGTTCCACTTGTTTCGTTTAACGTAAAGCCTTTTAAATATAATCAAAACGTTCCCGTGTTTCTGCGGTCTGCGCAGAATAATAACGAGTTGAGCTTTATGATTTATGATGAATTGAAAATGGGGGACCCTGATGTAAACAAGACAAAAGTTGGTCTGCATCCCCAATTAACAATTGTATGTACTGAGCTGTACTGTACTGTACCCATTCTGCAATCTGTTAATAAACTTTTCAATCAATCAATCAATCAAGCTACGCGGAGCGCAGTCAGTCAGTAGCCTACACCCCGTATATTCCGATAACGCTATATTATAAACCATGAATGAATGAATGAATGAATGAATGAATGAATGAATGAATGAATGAATGAGAACTTTATTAACAGATTGCAGAATGGGTACAGTACAGTACAGCTCAATACATACAATTGTTAAGGGGATGCAGACCAGAGAAAGACTTTCGTCTTGTTTACATCAGGGTCCCCCATTTTCAATTAATCGTAACATATATGACATGCTGCATTCATTCTGAGAGAAAGATCTATTATTCCAAATGCTATTTATAGGGTTTTGACCATAATTACACTACTGTTGCTATTTTACAATGAACTATAATGAACTACGGTTCATAGAACATCCAGTGTTATTATGCACAGAAGCTCATTTCCTTGTTGTAATAATATATTCTACCACTGGGCGCGAGGTACGCCAGGTCCGAAATGTGCGTAGATGTAAGCACGAAGTCAAGTTCAAGTTGAAGTTGATGAATCCCACTCTTTGCTTAGAAATGATCGTACGCACGGGTTACGCACAGATCTGTGCGTAGAACACGTTGATGCATGAGGGCCCTGGCGCGTCCACAAAGCACTCTATTAACCTCTTAACGTTCTACGGCTCGTGCGCGGGAAAAACCTTTGTAAAACACTCATGCATGTGCTATAAGTATAAAGTGTAATAAATAGCTAATTACTTTGGGTATGCAATCGCAAAAAAACATTTAAAAGTAGCCCTTACGTGGTTAAACTACTTTTAACTGTTTTTAAATCCCTGAATGGCCTGGCCCCACAGTACCTGACCGAGCTCCACGGGGTCTCCACACCCCATCCAGGGCCCTAAGGTCAGCCGACCAACTGCTGCTAAAGGTACCCAGGTCTAGGCTCAAAACCAGAGGGCACAGAGCCTTTTCCATAGCCGCCCCTAAACTGTGGAATAGCCTCCCCTTCCACACCAGGTCAGCCCAGACCCTGGAGGTCTTTAAGTTCCGGCTAAAGACTCATCTCTTCTCCCTGGAGGTCTTTAAGTCCCGGCTAAAGACTCCTCTCTTCTCCCTGGAGGTCTTTAAGTCCCGGCTAAAGACTCCTCTCTTCTCCCTGGCCTTTGACCAGAGCTGAGCCTACCTCCTATATGTTGTTACTTTTAGTCCATTTATGCCTTATTTTGTAATCTGCTGCACTTTTCTTTCTTTTACCTTAATTTTTTTTTATCTGAACCTTGCACTTATTTGTATTTGCACCTTTTGCACTATTATGTTTAGTATATGTACTGTATATGTATTTTTGCTCTATACTTTTATATGTGAAGCACTTTAGTCACAAATGTTGTAAATGTGCTATATAAATACATTTGATTATGATGAATGCCCCTGATTCTCTTCTTGTTGCCTCCTCACTGTCACAATGAGCCCAGAAGACAGAATAGGAGTTGCGGTACAGTAATCACATCTGTCCTTGTCAAACACATAATGAGAGGACTGCTCTGTTGATATGAAGATAAACACAGGTATAGGGTGTCATACAGGGACTTGTAGTCAAAACAGTGAGCTCTAGGCAAAATAATCTAGTTTGATTGAGTTTGGGTTGGAGTTTAGTAAGTTATTATACTGTGGAAGCCTCTTGACAGAGTCAGAGGTGCAGCCAGCGTCCTGTCCCCTTTATCCCTACTCAACTTCAACCCAAAACAAAACATGTAAACAAAGTGCAGAATTGAGAAGGGCCATTTTGCCTAGAGGTCGCTGTTTGGCGAGGAGGGAAGAGGAGGGAAGAGTGACTTTAGACACATGAACGTCGCAGCACCAGAGGGCTTCACCTTGATTCCAAACGTGTGCGTGATTTTCACACACAGTAATGTTGGTGCATAAACTCTATCATAATGTTGATCATCTGTATTAAGGCCAGTTTGTCTGCCCTCCTCTCCCGTACGTCACACAGTCTTGTATTTGAGTTGAATGTGTCATGATGTCAAACTACATCAAATGTAGTTTGATCAAAGAAAACCTACTATACATGGTTTGAAATTATAATGATTATTCCTGTACCGCCATTTAAAGTTCTGTGTCGACCTGGAGGATATTTTATTTATCTGCAATAAAACTTCACACATAATTACCAGGATTAAAAAAATATATATATCTATATTTTGATCTATTTTTTCTTTAATATTTGTCTTTTTAGGGATTCAATTTATTGATCTCTCATTGTTTTGTGTAATTATTTGTTGTTGTGAGGAGATATTATTTGTCATTGTGTGTTTTGTCATTGTATTGTCATGTGTGTATGTTTATGTATGGCCTTGCTCAAAACCCACCTATTCGCCATAAACAATCCATGAGCTAGTTTTTTTTATTATTATTGTATGTGTGGTGTATTATGTCTGTCTGTTCTCTATCTGATTGGTTGGACTGCCTGTATTTTCTTCGGTTTTTCGTTTTGTTCCTGTCTTTTTTGTTTGTTTTCTCTTTCTTTCCCGGGATGCGCTCCGGGCCGATGTAACTATTGGTTGAGGGGCGCAATATAAATAAATGTATCATATCATATCATATCATATGCATCTTGCCTCTTATAGAAATAAATTAATTCATTAATTACTAGGAAACTAAAGGTTACCAAAGTATTCATATTTAGTAAAGTCAATATATATATATATTCAATGTATTCACTTGTTACACTGTATATTGTTAATGCACTTTACTGTTACCTTGCGCTCTGGTTAGATGCCAACTTATTTTCGTTGTACTATATTTGTGCTGTATGACAATAATAATAATAATAATAATAATAATAATAATAATAATAATAATAATAATAATAATAATAATAATAATAATAATAATAATAATAATAATAATAATAATAATAATAATAATAATAATAATAATAATAATAATAATAATAATAATAATAATAATAATAATAATAATAATAATAATAATAATAATAATAATAATAATAATAATAATAATAATAATAATAATAATAATAATAGAGAGGTAGCAAGGTAAGGTAAATCACAGTGTTTCACATTAGGATCTAACATCCCAATAGGCCTTTCTGTTTACAGTTTCATTCAGTAATACAAATAATAAAATAGAATAGACAGAGTAAAAAAGTGCGGTTTGATTCAGTTTAAAAATAGGCTAAAATAATAAAATAGAACAGACAGAGTAAAAGTGTGATAAAATAGCAGTAATATACAATAACATTTACAACAGAGCATCGCTCATAACACTTAATAGAACAACAAAGCAGTGCATCGCTCTTAACACTTTGAGTTTCTTTACAAAGTTCTAACATGATGACAATACATTTCTATCTAATCTAACCTGTATGTGGATTGGCATGTCTGCGCTGTGATATCATATAAACAGTATGTACAGTATGTACGTATATCCTTTACATAATTATGTTCTTTGGCATGATGGGGACTTCCGAGTATAGATCACACACAAACACAACACACACACACACACACACACACACACACACACACACACACACACACACACACACACACACACACACACACACACACACACACACACACACACACACACACACACACACACACACACACACACACACACACACACACACACACACATTCTCAAATATGTCTCCCCAATGCACCATTAGTGAGTGTTATATCGCTTTACATAATTTGTATCTACCTCTCTTTCCTCTGCTAGACCGCATGCTAACACAGCTGTGAGTCCGCTCGCTCACCTCCCCCCCCCCCCCCCCCCTCCCTCCCCTGGTTAGCTAAATGTCCTGGGACAACAGGTGTGCACCGTCAGCCATGACCTGCTCCATGTTTTGGAAAAACAACACGCAGTCGGTCCCCCTGTGACCCTTTACATCTCAGCACTCCAGCCTCCCTCTTCTCTGTTAACTATTGCTCACAAATCAAGACGCCAAAGATCTGTGGAAACAGACCTGCGACATTTTCACACATGTCAGATACTACATTCCCCCCCCCCCCCCCCCCCCCCCCATACATCATGAGGAGGTTTTACTTGAAGTACGTGAAGAAGGTGTTTAGAGTTGTTTGTTCTGTTTGAACTTAATGCTATTCTCTTCAGCAAACCTGGGTAAAAAAAATAAAACTGCTTTTTTTTTATTATTATTAATTAATAGTTTGAAACACAAAACAGCTCAACATAAATACAGTACAATACAGACAAAACAAAACTCACACACAGTACAATACAGACTAAACAAAACTCACACACAGTACAATACAGACAAAACAAAACTCACAAACAGTACAATACAGACAAAACAAAACTCACAAACAGTACAATACAGTACAATACACACTAACAAACTACTTTTTGAACACCTTTACATCTAAGTTTTTTTTATAATTTTTTTTTATCAACTTTTTTTCCTTATTTTTCCCATCCCAATTTCGTATTTCCAATTCTCCCTTCCCCTGTCTTGAATGTTGCTAGACTATGCCTCCCACTGGTCGGCTGTAGTGAGGAGAGAAGCCTTGCATCACGTGTCCCCTCCGGTACACGAGGAGGCAGCATGTCGCATCTTTTCACCGCAACAGCTCGATCTCTCAGTGGCGAGGAGTAACGCGTGGGAGGCTCACGCTGCCCCCGCTACTTCCTGTTTCCGCCGCACCGGCGTCACCAAACCGACCTGTAGGAGTCGCTGTCTACAACGTCCAATCCCCACCCACCGACTTTCCCACCCTCTATCACTGCCAATTGTGTTAGTATGACGGCCGGCCAAGCCGGTAGCAACGCCGAGAGCTGTGCTCCATACCAGCGTCTCTTGCGTTAGTGGCAAGCGCCTTGCCCACTGCACCACTCAGCCGCCCTAGCTAAGTTGGTTTTCAATCTAAATTAAATTGTTACTTTTTAAACATCACAAAACAGACCACCAAATGTTACAGCCAACACAAGCTAGGGTTATGTCGGTCATGTGGTGGAAGAGTTTAGTACAGTCACACAACAGAACACCGCTGTAGTACAGTCACACAACAGAACACCGCTGGTTCGACCAGCGCTTCTGCCGCGTCTCTCTTGCCGCAAGGGCGTGTGCTAGTGGATTGATTGATTGGCCGTGTGGCCAATCAGAGAAACGCTGAACGAAAAGCTGAACACAAGTTGGTTGCCTTTAATATTCACGCGACCCAGAAGGGCATTTTCCAATAGACGACCCATAGATCACATAGATCCCGTAGATCCCATAGATCACATACATCACATACATCACATATATCACATACATCACACACATCACATACATCACATACATCACATAGATCCCATAGATCACGGCCCAAGACACAACTCTGAAAAGATGAAAAAGATACCTTTAACATGGAGTCTGAAGTTGATGAGAATCAAACAGAATCTCTCTATCAGCTGCAACACACCTGTGCCTGTGAGTTGATCCAGAGGCTCGTAATTGGTTACGATGGCTAGATTCCGGCGGCGACAGTGGCTCGGGAGGTAGAGCAGTCGTCTGGTAATCCAGAGGTTCCCGGTTCAATTCCCGCTCCTCCCGGGCAGCTTGTCGCAAAGTGTCCTTGAGCAAAACACTTAACCTTTAATTGCTCCCGATGAGCAGGTTGGCACCTTGCATGGTTGACTCCGCTGTCAGTGTGTGAATGTGTGAGTGAACGGGTAAAATGTGAGGAATAAAAGCACTATATAAATGCAGCCATTTACCACTTATTCCTCAGCCTATGTGCAGGGTGCGCAACTTGAAATGAACGGGCGGCCATATTGCCATCCTTCCTCCAGTTCCACAGAATTGAGCTTAGGAACAGCCATCGTATCCTGATGTCTCTAGCCTCTAACTGTAAACTTTTAAAATTTCAATCGGCCCAAATGAAAACACAATGTTTATTATATATTTATCATTGCAGAAAAATTACTTTCCAGGTCATTTCCAATCGTTTTTCCAGTAGTTGTTCTTGATAATTACGGACAGCACTTCCTCACAAAGGGTCATATAATTTTCCAGTAGACCTAACTCCATCAACATAAACTCCTAATTACTCACCTACTGTATATTTGAATACCGTTTATGTCACAAATGTATCAGTACTAAATACCTATATGTCCCTATGCCATAAATGTCATGTATGTTGTGTATGTCATAAATGTCAATATGAATTGAAAATGGGGGACCCTGATGTAAACAAGACAAACGTCTTTCTCTGGTCTGCATCCCCTTAACAATTGTGTGTATTGAGCCGTACTGTATTGTACCCATTCTGCAATCTGTAAATAAAGTTTTCATTCGTTCATTAATTTATTCATTCATTCATTCATTCACCTTTACAACGAGGTACAACTTGTAAGATACATGTATTCATGGAATGAGCAACACAGCTAACCGTCTGTGTAGCGGCCCAAAGAAATGTGCAAAAATCCCCTGCAATACTCTTCTGTTGGTATTCACTCTCATTTTTGAGTTGCTTGGTGGATTGGATCATTGCACTCTCCCACAAAACTGGCCTCAGTTTCAACTCCTACGCTGACGACACACAACTTTACCTCTCGACCAAACCATCCACCCTGCTCCCCCGACCCTCCCTTGTCAACTGCCTCCATGACATAAAACCCTGGATGTCCTCTAACCTCCTCAAACTAAACAGCAATAAGCTGAGCTCATGGTTGGTGATCTCACCCTGGTTATAGACGGCTGCACCATCTGCCCTTCTTCCCCAAAGGTCCGCAACCTGGGTGTCATCCTGGACTCCACCCTTTCCTACCAAGCCCACATCAGTTCTGTCACCAAATGCGCCTTCTATCACCTCAGAAACATCTGCAGACTCCGACCATCACTCTCCGACTCCACAGCGGAGGCCCTCATCCATGCCTTCGTCACCTCCCGCCTGGACTACTGTAACAGGTCCTGTCCGGGGTTTCAAACAAAACCCTGGACAGGCTCCAGTTCATTCAAAACTCAGCTGCCAGGGTTCTATTTGTGAACACAAGCTACTCTCTCCTACAGCCAGCAACCAGAGCATCAAGACTCAAACATGTGACAAGTATAACGGCTGGAGCTGCTCCATTGACACAGTGCCAGTTTGTTTTATTTTTTTATACCCAAATTATCTTTATTCTATAGTGGTGGTCTCAGTTCACACTGAACTCTCCACACACAAGTACACGTGAGCACACACACATACACACACAACACGCATGCTGCATTCGCTCACACACAAACGGTCACTTTAAACAAAATGGAAAGGACACTTTAAAGAAACAAGGAAAATAAAGGTCACAATAAAGGAAAGAACTGATGTGGTTTTTTGTATAGTATAGTTTAGAAATAGCAAGTATAGCATAAGGATATAGAGTAAAAACTGTATATTGTATAGTAGTGTACATAGGACCCAGTGCCTTAATCCATAGCTAACATTGTATTGCATCTCAGGACTTTAGCATATCTATTTTATCATGCCTATCTTATGTCTATTTTATTACCTGTTTATTATGTCTATTTTATTATTTAGTATTATTGCAAAAGCGGGCATGGCCACCCACATTTCACTGTATGCCCTGGTATGTACAGTATGTGACAAATAAACCTCTTGAATCTTGAGTTCTGTAACAGAACCTGTACCTATGAACCTTCCCCAGGGGTCTCTCAGTGGCATCTATAAAATCCTCTGTGATCCTCGCGTTGATCGTCTGTGGAGCAGCTTCAGACGTTATACTTGATGACGTCACACATTTGAGTTTTAACACTCTAGCTTTGGGATTTGGGCGGGAGTTGTTCACATTCACTAAAATGATTTGACCGTAGGAATAACACGTAAGAACTCTGAACATGGGGGTAGTTCCCCCTTAAATACACAATTCCTTGGCTGTTTTTTTTGTCTTCCCTCCGATAGTATTATCATTTCAATCAAACTGTTTGAGAGTTTCAGGTTTTGTGGAAACAGACAGAGACTGGGCGGACCATTGTGCAGTGGTTGTATGGTGTTCTCACTAGGGTTGGATCGGGTACCGTTCACATTTGAACAGATACCGCACCTGTACCTTTTCCTGGAATTCGGTATCTGTACCCAACGGTACCTTTTTTCGGTACTTACCTCAACATTGTTATTTATTTAGAGCCTTTTGTTACCACACAAAATAAATCGCATAATCATGTATTATGACCTTGTCTGGTCTTTCCAAAGACCCAAGAGATGGGACAGTAATATATATATATAATATATATATAATATATATATTTGTGGAAAAGGCTCCCTCTTGTCTATCATATTACACTCTTATGCTAAACATGTAAAGGTACTTTGGTAACTTGGTACCGATTGATCTAGCGTGAATCGGTACTCTGTAGTACAGATGTAATTTGGTGGGTACCCTTAAAAGTACTGTGTTCGGTACCCAACCATAGTTCTCACCTCCTCATATGATCTCAACGGAGTAGCAACACTCAAGGGTTCAATTCAGCTGCACTAAACAACGCAGGTGAGAAAGCGCCCTGGCGAGGATGCAACGTTGCCACAACTAATATTAGTTTTCAGTATCAGTTTTAGTGATCTGGCAAGTATGATGCCTCCTTCCAATGCAGCCTGCTCGCTCATATAGACACACACACGCCTAAGCCAGTCAATCACACCCTGTATGTCACTATATAGATGCTTACCACCCCAGTGCAGTTAAGGGAACACACCAACATTATGGGAAATGCTTTTACCATCTTCTCCAGAGTCAGACAAGAAGATAGATTCCAATTTGCTCTCTGTGGTGTTCAGTAGAAAGCTATTCGGCTGCGAACTAGTCTAGCTTAGCACAAATGAATGGAGGCGGCTGGGGAGAAACACCTCTCCCGGAATTTTAAGCCAAACTAGTGGTCCGTAAGAGTATAATGGAGCTCTATGGAGAAACCATGACACTCCCCGGACTAAAAGTATAATGGAGCTCTATGGAGAAACCATGACACTCCCCTGACTAGAAGTATAATGGAGCTCTATGGAGAAACCATGACACTCCCCGGACTAAAAGTATAACGGGGCTCTATGGAGAAACCATGACACTCCCCGGACTAGAAGTATAATGGAGCTCTATGGAGAAACCATGACACTCCCCGGACTAAAAGTATAACGGGGCTCTATGGAGAAACCATGACACTCCCCGGACTAGAAGTATAATGGAGCTCTATGGAGAAACCATGACACTCCCCGGACTAAAAGTATAACGGGGCTCTATGGAGAAACCATGACACTCCCCGGACTAGAAGTATAATGGAGCTCAATGGAGAAACCATGACACTCCCCTGACTAGAAGTATAACAGGGCTCTATGGAGAAACCATGGCACTCCCCTGACTAGAAGTATAATGGGGCTCTATGGAGAAACCATGACACTCCCCTGACTAGAAGTATAACAGGGCTCAATGGAGAAACCATGACACTCCCCTGACTAGAAGTATAACAGGGCTCTATGGAGAAACCATGACACTCCCCTGACTAGAAGTATAACGGGGCTCTATGGAGAAACCATGGCACTCCCCTGACTAAAAGTATAATGGAGCTCAATGGAGAAACCATGGCACTCCCCTGACTAGAAGTATAACAGGGCTCTATGGAGAAACCATGGCACTCCCCTGACTAAAAGTATAATGGAGCTCAATGGAGAAACCATGGCACTCCCCTGACTAGAAGTATAACAGGGCTCTATGGAGAAACCATGACACTCCCCTGACTAGAAGTATAACAGGGCTCTATGGAGAAACCATGGCACTCCCCTGACTAGAAGTATAACAGGGCTCTATGGAGAAACCATGGCACTCCCCTGACTAAAAGTATAATGGAGCTTAATGGAGAAACCATGGCACTCCCCTGACTAGAAGTATAACAGGGCTCTATGGAGAAACCATGACACTCCCCTGACTAAAAGTATAATGGAGCTCAATGGAGAAACCATGGCACTCCCCTGACTAGAAGTATAACAGGGCTCTATGGAGAAACCATGACACTCCCATGACTAAAAGTATAATGGAGCTCAATGGAGAAACCATGGCACTCCCCTGACTAGAAGTATAACAGGGCTCTATGGAGAAACCATGGCACTCCCCTGACTAAAAGTATAATGGGGCTCTATGGAGAAACCATGACACTCCCCTGACTAAAAGTATACTGGAGCTCAATGGAGAAACCATGGCACTCCCCTGACTAGAAGTATAACAGGGCTCTATGGAGAAACCATGACACTCCCCTGACTAGAAGTATAACGGGGCTCTATGGAGAAACCATGGCACTCCCCGGACTAGAAGTTCTTTGAAACAAAAACGTCTGGATGTAATTTTCAGTATGGCTGTCGCTAGAACAAGGTGGGGGGGGGGGGGGGGGGGGGGGGGGGGGGGGGGTCTGGTGTAAGGAACGAGGTGGAGGGCAGGGGCCCGCGGGTCCTGAGGCTGCCGTGTCTGACCCGTAGAGTCCGTTATCTGAGGAGAACATCTCCAATGAAAGGCCAATGCTGATGTTGATCTTTCACTGTTAACGTCTATATATATATACACCCCTACAGCCCCCCCCCCCCACTCCCCCCAACTGTACATGAGAGATGCGGATCATGAGATGTGCTAACTGTATGAGCCGTGTGTGTCTTTAATGTGTTGTAAACCACATCACATGGGCCCCCCCCCCCCTAAAAGTACTTAGACGCTATTCAATTGATGCGACCGCTAACACAGAGAAGTGGAGCAGTTTGTTCCGTGACTCTTGATGCATCTGCATTTCACTGCCCCCCCCCCCCTCCCCCCCGCCTCCTCTTCTATGGAAAGCGTCTATGGACAGCTCCCTCTCTGTTCCACAGGCATTAGTAATTATCACGAGTGTGTGCGTGCCCGCTGGCCAGCGTGTCGAGGGGACCCCCTGTCTGCGCGTCGGAGGGACCCACGTATTCACTCGACACGGAAAACAGAGATGTCAATTTAGGTATTTTTGCCCCGTTAGTGTTTAACCCTTTCACTGCCGCACTACAGAAGGTTAACCCTTTCACTGCCACACTACAGAAGGTTAACCATCGGTAGTGTGATAGTAAAGGGTTAACCTTCTGTAGTGTGGCAGTGAAAGGGTTTTAAAAGAGGGTCTGAATTAAAAACATCCCTCACCCAGCCCTTTGTGGAGAGCCGCGTTGTGTGGAGGAGGTTCGGGGGAAAACTTCAATTATTTTCCATTAACGGGGGGACAATTGATCTAAACATGTGGCGAACGGGCCAATAACATTACCTTCAAAAGGACATGCGTTTTAGGGAGTGTGAAGGAGGAGCGGCGGGGCGCGGGGAGGGGGGGGGGGGGCTGCGCACGGTGGCTGAGCCGCCCCTATGGATCGGCTTCTCTCTGGATCTATGCAATCTGGGGGCCCCCCCGCCTCAGCCTGATTGAATCCCACACGGAGGGCCTGTGGAGCGGGCCCAGCGTCCGTATGCCATTGACCAGATGCTCACTGCTCACCTACAGTTGCCGGGGGTTTGGTGGGGGGCGTGGGGGGGAGGGGGGTGGGTGG
>NW_028171098.1:0-17313 GCF_963971535.1 Notolepis coatsorum
CGGGGGGGGGGGGGGGGTGGCGGGTCATGTGCCCCATGGCCTGTAGCCGTGCCGAGGGGGTCGCTGATTCTGGATGTTCGGGAAGATCGACGTGGTGGTGGTTGGATGGGGGGCGTGTGACGTCGGGGTTGGTCTGGGATGGCTCTGGGACCTTTGGAGCACTTTGGGGTACTGTAGGGGTTATGGTGGGTTCATTGTGCGGGGGACACCCTGGGGGTGTCGGTGGGTTGGGGGAGTTTAGCGATGGGGGCTGGCCGGGGTCCTTCGGGGCATGCAGGGGGCTGGTGTTTGACTCTGGGGGAGGTCTGGGGGGGGTTTGGTTGGACCCTATGGCGCCTGTGGCTTCGACTGGACCTTTCCCGGACCTTCCCTGGAGTTGGGTGTTGGTGTCTTGCGTGTGCTTTGGTGGATTTTTGGTTGGTCTTCGTCGTTGGGCTCCCTCGGTTCGCTGGCTGGTTTTAGGGTTCCTTCGCTGTAGCTTCTGCTGTGTTCGGGGTGTCCTGGGGGTCCCGGTGTCGTCTCGGACCGTCCCGACCTTGCATGTCTTCTCGTTTGGCCGCTGTTGTGTCTGTCTGCTTGAGTGTGTGGAGTCATGTCTCCTTTGGCGTGGCTGTGGGTCCTCCACATTCCTCTGTGGAGTTTGGGGGTGGGGGCGTTGTGTTCGCTGGTTTTCCTCGTGGTGGCGGGGGCGCCGGGGCCGGGGTAGATGGAGCAGCCCGCAGGGTTGGCATTCCCATCGCCGTGCATGGCAGTTTGAGTGGCGCACAGGCTGTTTGTGTTTTCCTTCGGTAATGGCGGATGTGGTAGGGATTGATGTGTGAGGTGTTCAGGGGACTGACTGTTCAGGGGGCGTTCACATGCCTTCGAGCTACTAATTGTTGTGGTGCACTCTGGACTGAGAGTACTATGTAGATAGTTTTTAATATTTATTATTGTTATATTGTAGAAATGTGTGCATTGAAATGTCTGTAAAGTCTCGACTACATTGAAAATGAGGGTGACCTCAATTGTAATTTCGAGAATAAATAAAGGTTGATGATGATGCTGATCAGAGTTAGATTGTGTTATTGTACCATCTGTCTTAGACCTTGTTGCAAGGCCATTGTCAACGGAGTAGAATGTGAAGTGAACATTCTTCCTCCAGATCTGTTTAGAGAAAATCCATTATTTTGGAACAACTGTTCACATCTCCAGAATGTCAAAGTTTGCAATGTAATTGACATTGTGTAGCACACAAGCATTTGAGAGCCATTTGTTTAGCTGGAGAAGTCTGCTGAATCGTTCATCAATTTAGAGGCTGTTGGCAAGGGGCCACTGATGAGGGATTCGATGTTTGTGGAATCCAGCATTTTCAGCAATTCATTAAAATCATGTTTCAACTTTTCAGACTGTTGATTTGAGATGTCATTTGCTCCTACGTGGATGATTAATGTCCTGGCTGCTGTGTTTTCAGATATGATTATTGTAATTTGCTTTGTCATTTCAAACAGTTCCATCAGTGTAGCAGTAGCCTATATCTTTGTATTTCACTTATTGTTGATATAGCCTACAGCAGAATCACCTATTATCAGCGTTGTTGGTACAATGTTTTCCTGTTCGTCAGTGTGCTGCGGTCTGTTCTTTTTCTCAGGGCCAGTAGCTAATGGCAAGGTGCCTCGTTCTTCCCGAGCGGCGTGGGGTTGATGGCCGGGGGGTCAGGTCCTCTGATGATAATCCTGGTTCATGCAGGAGTGGTAGGTATCTCTTGTCTCTTTTTGTGTTAGCATTAGCATTAGCTACATTAGCAATGTTAGCTGGTTGACTTGTTGATAAGTTGCTGAGTTTATTTCTGAGCGTTCGATATTTGCTGTTTCAGGCATCGTAATTCTGCCAGGTATAGATTTATTTTTCGGCTTTGCCCCATGCCTATTCCAGAGCGCATTTTCGTTACCGACAGTGTCACTTAGCTGGTGGGCTTTATGTATATATATAAGGTAAGAATAAATATATATTTACAGTATATAATATATATATATATATGGTATATACAGCTTTATTGTACATGCTATCATACAGAGTTATATGGGTTATATGCAGGTGTATAAATATAGGTATATAGGAAGGATTATATCCAGGTATATTCAGACAGATATGGATATGTATATATGCGGTAAATATGAAATGTAATGTATATATGCGGTATATACAGCACGGTTGTACATGCTAACATACAGAGTATAGCAAAGTATTATGTGTAACAGAGGCCTGCAGTATGTTATTCAGAAGTAGAGCTCATTTTGATGCCCTCACTACTTTTAAGGACTCTATGGCAGAGTTGTTCACACACACACCTGCAACTGTCACCCAGCCTTTTAACTGTGATGTGTCTGTTCTGCTTCATGTATTACATACCTTGTGATTGTATCTGGTTGTTTGTTTGATGTGTGTTTTAATCCTCTGTGATGTATGTATCGTCTGTCTCTTTTCTATGTTTTTTCTTTTGTCCCCTTTCCCTGTTACCTATTGTAAACGTGAATTTGTTCTTAATTGACCTGCCTGGTTAAATAAAGGTTAAATAAATACATTTAATTAAACTAATTGGTAAAGGTCAAGCGACTGATACGGACACGCGGCTATATAGCTAGGTTAGGCAGGCCTGGGGAGTAATGATATGTTCTGTAGTGGGATTACAGTAATATGTTCAGGAATAAAGGGCCACTGTCGTCTGATACATTTAATGGGGTGGAACTCATTTTAATCGGATTCCGAATGCTTTCTTTGTAAGAGACATACATACATACCATTGTCAGGACATTCATAATTAATTATAATAATACATCATTCATTGTTATCAACACATACAGCAGTCATTTGATCATATTCCCTTCTGTGAGGGGCTTAATTGGTCAATGGACTGCATTTATATAGCAGCTTTTATCCAAAGTGCTTTACAACTTCGGCCTCACATTCACCCATTCACTCACACATTCACTCAGCCGTGCAAGGTGCCAACCTGCTCATCGGGAGCAGTTAGGGGTTAACTTCGACACGCTGCCGGGAGGAGCCAGAATCTAACCGGGAACCTTCCCATTACCAGACAACCTTACTCCTGAGCCACTGTCGACCCTAATTCCTTGCGAGATATAAAATGGTAAAAATGGTAAATGGTGCATTTTTTTTTTTTTTGAACTTTCTTTTATTTTGTGTCATATTGAACATCACATTGCATTAATCATACAGTATAATATACTTGATTCACATAGTCAATGACATTTGTTACTCAGGCTCTTCCCTCTTATTCAATTTGTTTTCAAGGTATTCAGCGTAATCAAAATAAGCTGTATAATCCGAGTACGCCTCTTAAACAACCCAGTGGGGAGGGATTTTTACAATATTTTTTTTTATGATTTTTTGTAGGATAAGAAACGAAAAAATAAATAGAAAAATAAATTTAGCAAAAGGAAAAAAAAATATACTTTAACAGAAAAAAAAGAACAACAAAAAAAGAAAAAAAAAGAGAGAGAGGGCGTCAGGCTCATGCTAGTGTATCTCCAGGTACAAGGTTACAAGTGACCATCTCTGCATAAACATATCTTTTTTCAGTTGCAATTGTGCAGTCATTTCTTCCATTGTATACATCTGTCTCAGTCTCTTGGTCCATTGTTTGATTGTCGGTGGTTGATTTTGTAGCCATGCCATAGTTATCATTTTCCTTGCTATTAACAGTATCACTCTCAAGATGTATAACGTATCTCCATAGTATGTGCCTTTCGGTATACATCCCAAGATATAGTACGATGGATTCAGAGGTAAGTCAAGATCTAGAATGGTTTTAATCTCATTTTTGATATTCATCCAAAATGTCTGCACCCTTGGACAGTCCCAGAAAATATGTGTATGATCTCCGATCATTCCACATCCTCTCCAACATAGTGGTGAGGACCCACCAGCAAATCCGGAGAGAACTTGAGGAGTCCTAAAGTACCTGACCTTGACCTTCCAGTCAAACTCCTTCCACATTGGGCTATTTGTGATTTTATGATTGCTTGAATGGCTGTCCTCCCATTCTTCATTTTCTATGATCACATTAGCTTCCAACTCCCATTTTTCTTTAATATAGGTGGTGTCTCCTGGATCGTCTAGTTGTAACATGTTGTAAATATTGGATATCTGCTTTCTTTCCATCAAGTTTTTTTCTATTGTGTTAATAAAGTACCGCTCCACATTTGTTGGTGGTCTCTTAATTGCTTCCCACTCACTGTGAGTCATTACATAGTGTCTTATTTGAAAGTATCTAAACATGTCTTTCGAAGGTAGATCAAAACATTGCTGTAGCTGTGCAAACGATTTAAAACAGTCTCCTTCCATTAATTGATTGATAGTAACCAGGCCCAAATCCGCCCATTTTTTAAAACCCCCATCCTCCATAGCTGGCCGGAATTCTGTATTGTCTGCTATTGGCATGGCCCTAGATATTGATCGTGGACCTCCCCCCTTTTTCCTTACACTTTCCCATACCTTTAATGTATTTGTAATCCATTTGTTACCAATCTTAATTTTTTTCCAGTATGCTTTCCCCAGGAATATTATGGATCTGAGAGGGGTCTTTGGAATTGAGTTTTGCTCAATCTGTACCCATCCTGAGTCTAGGTCCTTTTGTATCCAATGCACAAGTATGCGTAATTGAGCTGCCCAGTAGTAGTTTCTTAGGTTTGGTAGACCAAGACCACCCTTGTTCTTTGGCAAACATAGTGTTTTAAGCCTTACTCTAGGTTTTTTCCTCTGCCAGATAAATTTGGATAGGAGTTTATCTAACCTTTTAAAGGTAGTGGCAGGTATTGGTATAGGTAGAGACTGGAAGAGAAAAATAAGTCTAGGTAGCACATTCATTCGAATTGATTCTATTCTTCCCACTAGGGAGAGAGGTAAAATGTCCCATCTGGCCATGTCTGATTTGATTTGTACAATCAACTTTTCGTAGTTTGCTTGATATAACTGATTGCTGCTGGGAGTCAAAATGATTCCTAAATACCTGAATCCGTCTCTAGCCCAATGGAAGGGTGCTATACTATTCAGATGTATTGGCCATGTTCCCACTATCATCATGGCTTCTGATTTGGTCTCATTTATCTTATAACCCGACAGTTCGCCGTAATTTCTTAAATCCATCATTATGTTTGGAATTGATTCTAAAGGGTTTTTGATATAAAGTAAAATGTCATCAGCAAATAGCGAGATCTTGTGTGTAATGCCTTTTTGGTCATCTATTCCCTGTATCTGAGGGTTTGATCTAATCATCTCCGCTAGTGGCTCTATGCCAATCGCGAATAGTAATGGAGACAAAACGTCTCCTTGGCGTGTCCCTCTCTGTATGTCAAAGAAGTGAGAGCAGTGACCATTCACCCTTACTCTAGACTTAGGATTTTTATATAAACATTTTATCCATTCTATAAATGTGTTATTGAATCCCATACCTTTCAATGTTAGTTCAAGGTACAGCCAATCAACTCTATCAAATGCCTTCTCGGCATCTAAGCCGAGAAGCATTGATGGTTCTTTTCGAAATCCAGCCACTGTTTGCAGATTTAAAGTTCTTCTGATGTTGTTAGCACCCTGTCGACCAGTGATAAAGCCAGTCTGGTCTGGGTGTATCAGTTTTGTTATATGTTTCTGTATTCTTTTTTTAAGTATAGATGTCAATATCTTGAAATCGTTGCAAAGGAGACTTATGGGCCTATAGGAACTACATCTTGTGGGGTCTTTACCTTCTTTATGTATTACCGAGACAATAGCTTCTGACCAGCTTCCTGGTGGATCTCTCTCAGATAGGGCATAGTTATAAACTACACTTAATACTGGTGTTAATTGTTCAGTGAAATATTTATAAAATTCATTTGAAAACCCATCTGTACCTGGTGATTTATTGTTCTTAAGCATCTGAATAGTTTCCCCTATCTCCTTCTCCGTAATAGGGGAGGTTAGCTCATCCGCCTCATCTGGGGATAGTTTAGAAAGTTTAAGGTTATCTAAGAAGTTGTTGATTTTTTCTTTCTTGTTTTCCAATTGCTGTGCTTTGTAGAGGTCGGTATAGTAATCTGCAAATGCATTAGCAATTTCTTGCGTTTGCATTACTTCCATGTGTGTGCTGGGGTGTTTAATCTTTGGAACTATCCGACTTGACTGTATTTTGTGGAGCTGGAATGACAGTAGCTTACTTGCCCTATTTCCCATCTCATAGTAATTCCTACCAGCAAATCTAAGGGCTCCTTCCGCTTTGTATGTCAACAGGTCATCTAGTTTTTGTTTGCAGGTTAGTAGAGCTTTTAAATCTTCTTCATCTCTGTTCAGTTTATGTTTCCTTTCTAGTATTTTTAACTCATTTTCTAGGTTCTGCTGTTTTTCATTTTGCTGTTTCTTTAGTGCACTTGAAATTGAGATAATTTTACCTCTCATTACAGCCTTTGCCGCGTCCCATAAAATTGATGGTAAGACATCCCCCTTATTGTTGAGATCAAAGTAACTCTTCAGTTCTTCACTTATCCTCTCCCGTGTGTGAGAGTCAGACAGCATGGATACATTGAGCCTCCAATATTTAAAGATTTTATTGGTACTGAGGTTAAGTTGAAGAGTTAGAGGTCCATGATCTGAGATGGTCGCTGGTTCAATGATACATGATTCAACTTTGTCAATATCTTGCTTGGAAATACAGAAGTAATCTATCCGAGAGTAGCTACCATGGACCCCAGACCTAAAGGTAAAGTCTTTCTGCCTAGGATGGTGGAAACGCCATGCATCTATAAGTCCAAATTCTTTTATCATTGCATTCAGTGATCTAGATTTTTTTGAAATGGGTCCACAATCTACAGGCAGTTTGTCTACTTTTGGATTTAGTACACAGTTGAAATCACCGGCCATAAGGATAATTCCTTTGGCATTACCAGCCAAAAGTGAGGCTATACCTTTAAAGAAATTGGGGCAGTCTTCATTTGGTGCATATATATTTAGAAAGGTTATGATTGATCCTCCTATTGACCCCAGGACCATAACATATCTGCCCTGGTCATCTGCAATTTCCTTTTCTTTGGTGAAGTATACCGATTTGTTAAATAGAATAGCCACTCCTCTCTTTTTCCCTGTTTGACAGGACGCACTATACACCTGGCCCACCCATTCTCTCTTCAGTTTCTGGTGTTCGTTCATTGATAAGTGCGTTTCTTGAATGAATGCTATAGAGCACTGCATTTTCTTAAGTTGTCCAAAAAGTTTTTTCCTCTTTATTGGGTTGTTAAGACCATTTATATTGTAACTAATACATTTAAGGCTTGTCATAATGTCATTGTATTTCGTATGTACAACATAGATCTATCTTCCATAGTATATGAGCTTGAGGCATTTGTCAAAGAGTATACAACATAAAAAACAAAACAAAATGGTCCCCTATTCACTTGTAAGGGAAAACCTAGGGCTTCCAATTTTCCAGTAAGCTGTCTTACATAAATCACAAATGAAATAATCTCCCGATGTTCTAGAGAGGTGTAGCTTTCTCTCTCAGGGAGCATATTGCACTAAGTGCAGAGAAGTTAACCACGAACGTATAGGGTTAACCTTTGCCTGGTAACACAGGCTAAGTGTGATCCGTCTATGGCTCAGTCTCTGGCCTCAGAACCACATATAAATTAAAGTAGATTTAATATATTTAAATTTTCCCAACAGGTAATTAATACTCAGGGTAAATGATAATCATATTAGTCAGCAGCATGTCCATTATTTCTTGTGTTTTACACTTATTGTAAACATTTCGTTAGTCTACTATATCTAACTGGTTTACTCATCTTTATCGTCCATGAATGATCTTAGGTCTGCGGCAGATAGTGACGTCATGGCTCCTTTCGTTCGCTGCTCACGCCCTCTTCTTTGTGTTCGCCACCTGTCCCTTGTCAGTTCTCTTTGTAGTTTCTCTCTTTCGTCGATTTGGACATGAATTCCCAGTTCTTTCAGTGTGGGAATTGCATCTACCAGAGAGTCAAACACCTTCGTTCCCGATTCTGTTGTCATCCTGAGTCGTGCCGGGTATGGGCAATTAGCGCGTATCCCTTTTTCCTTCAGCTGTTTGATGACGTGACGCACCTGACCCCTCTTCTTTTGCAGGTCTGGGGAGTAATCGTGATCAAAATAGATCCTTTTCCCTTGAAATGTGACGGTTTGTCCCCATGCGAGCTGTAGAACCTGTTCTTTGATATTGAAATCTAGAAAGCGCACAATGATAGAGCGCGGGGGTGCGCTAGACTCTCTCGGTTTGGCCATCAGTGATCTGTGCGCTCTTTCTATCTTAATCTCAGACTCAAGTTCAGGTGTTATTTTCAGGGATGTTGTCAATAGCTGCTTCACAAACTCTTTAGTATCCTTGTCCTCGCTACCTTCAGGGACTTGGTAGATCCGGATATTGTTGCGTCTGAGTCTATTTTGCAAGTCTTCACAGGTTGCTGTAATTTCTGCATCTCTTCTTACAAGGTATTTGAGCGCCCTCTGGTGTCTCATTCCACTATCATCCAGTTTCGTGATTTCTTTTTCAATTACCGTAATTCTACCTTCTGTTTTGTCAATCCATTCAGTTACTTGCGACATAGATGTTTCAAGTTTGCTCACTGAAGAGTGAGTGGCATTGTGTGCTTCTTTATTCTCTCTCCTTAGATCTTTTAATTCTTTTAGAATCGCGGATTCCTCTCTCTCTGTTTCCTCGTCAGTGTCGGAAGAGCTGGTTTGACAAGCCTGTTCATCTGTGACATCTTTCTCATTTCCAGAGTCGGTTTTGGTATTTCTTTTAGCACTTCGTTTCTTCGGGCTCATCTTTAGACTTCTTACCGTTTCACTCGTTAAATGTTGCTGACAATATCTGTTTGTTGGGTCGTTTATCTCGGGGGTTCTGAGGAGCTCGAGATTCAAGCTGCTACCCGGACATCACACAACCGGAAGCAATGGTGCATTTATATAGCAGCTTTTATCCAAAGTGCTTTACAAATTTGTTCCTCACATTTTACCCATTCACTCACTGTCGACCCTAATTCCTTGTGAATGAGACTTAAGTGAAAGTATGGGTACCGTCTCAAAATCGTACTCAAGTAAAAGTCAGAGTATCTGGCTAAAAACACACTTGAGTAAGAGTAAAAAAGTTTCTACTTTTAAATGTACTTAAGTACTTTTAATTACTCAAGTACTTTACACCCCTGAGGAAAACCAATTGTATTTTCAAAGCAACCTCCTCAACCCTGGCCCTGTTCCTCTGTGTCGTGCCTGGGGGAGGTCGTTGTTAGCCTGTTATTCATAAAGGGCACCATATACAGGAACATATCCGTCTCGACCCTGTGACCTCCTATGGATCTCTCCATATGGACACGAGGAAAAGGTCAGACTGGCATTTTTAACATTGATATTTTCCACTCATGCTCATTCGGTTGCATTCCGTGCAAAACCCGGCATTTTCCGACGGCAGAAGTTAACTGTGATGGGGTGGGACTCCATCTTAATTCCTGTTTTCAGTTAAAGATCAGCTGCCTTTATGATTTAAATGATTATGTTCGGGGGTAGGCTGATCGATTGCATCAATCAACCTCTTTGATCAAAGGAGAGTAACTATGAGAGCGGACCGCTCCCGGTAATGAGACTGTAACTCACTACTGACCTTTTCCCTGGATAACACACATCTTGGAAAATGTCCCAATTCTTTATAATATAGGCTAATATCCGGAGCTATAAAATGTACAGCAAAGGCTAACGAAGGCTAATAGGCTATACGGAAGGTTTGACTCAAGGATTTCAATATATATCACGAGGGAAAGGAGTTTTTTTTCGATGTGGCAGGCATGGTATTTCTTTTTTTCCTCAAGAGTGAATTACAGTACATTTTCACTTACTGCCTGGTGGCTGGAAAGGCTCCCTAAAGCTCAGTAGCGCTGTTTCCTTTTATTGTGGGGTTTACAGTGTCTCTGAGTGTTCAAAATGGCCACCTGTCATCGCTCATCTGTGAAATCATTCATATTGCAACTCCATAGCCTTGTAGCCCAGGCCGGCTATACCTTAAAGGTGCTATAAGTGGTATTTTTTCATCGCTCCTCATCTCAGCGATGACATCGCCACCGAGTTACAGAAGATCCTGGACGATGACATCATCGAACAGGTGAACGCGTCGCCCTGGATCTTCAACTTGGTGGGTCACAGTGAGGTCACAGCAGCAGTCAGGTCAGAGTGTCTGCCTGGCACAACATTTATAAAACAAAAGGGGGGGGGGGGGATCACAGAAAGGGTTAGATAGTTTCTGTGTTTGCAGTGAGCAAACATATAGATAGATACATGTAATAAGCATATATATATATGCCTACATAGTAGCAATAGAATCAAAGTATATAAGACAATTATGAAATTAAAGTAGTAAATAGAGATACAAGAACTGGAGTTGGTCTTGCTTGAGGGTGGAACATGTATACCTTCATAGACGACAACAATCGTAGAATTGCAAGATGTATCCCTTTGATGAGCCTTTGAATCTCACTGAGTGCTTTTACGGCCTCGTCCGTGTTCGGTTTTGGAAGTAAGCTGGTGTTGGCAGCCACACAGGGGACATTCACGTGGGATGAGGAGTCACTGTGGGATCCAACCTTCTCTGGATGACTCACTCCATCAACTCATCTGTGAATCCTTGCGTTGTCTCCGTATAAACCGATCGGGCAATCCATTGCTTCGACTGCTTTTGAAAGACAGTGTTGTGTCTTTGGAGGCCTGAAATGATAAACCAGCATGCGATGTTGTAATGGCTGTTAGGATTATGATCTGTAGGCTATATTATTTCATGCCTATTCTACCAGCACACGTGTGATGTAAACAAATGGGGTCAGTTATGATACTGTATGTCTAGGCCAGAAATTATACCATTACAGACATTTCTATGGCTGAAAACTCAAAAACATCAGGATGGATAGACAGCACTCTGCGTAAGAGGAGTGTTTTGTATTTTGTGTGAACTTATTTTTAGTACTTACTAGTGCTGTCAATCGATTAAAATATTTAATCTGATTAATCGCATCATTGTCCAGAGTTAACTCGTGATTAATCGCAAATTAATCCCATTTATTTTATTTTGTTTTGTATCTACCTTAAACGGATCTTTTTCAAGTTCCAAGTTTTAATACTCTTATCAACATGAGAGTCAACAAATGCTTGCTTTACGCAGCCATTTACTGTAACCTCTTCCACCCGGAGCCTATTTTCTGAAAATCCGCCTAAAATACATACCTAAGTAAATGGAATATTGCTCCACTTCTACAAGGTGCATTTGCATATTCTTGGTATCTAGGGACATCTATGGACCTTTTAGTCAGACAGCCTTTTCCGTGAGAGCAGCCCACACCTGGAACAGTCTGCCAACACGGCTCAGGGAGTATCAAAGTTACATTTCATTTAAAACTAACTTAAAATCATGGTTGAGAGATGGTCAAGTGTGCGACCATTTTAACTGAGGGGTTGTATTGTAATGTATTTTAATGTATTTATTTGTATGTATTTTAGTGTATTGTAACCTATACTGATTCCTACTGTTGAGTTAAAACTCATGAGTGGAGCATGTCAAGACACCTCAGACAACTACCAACTACATCTCCCAGAGTGCATCAGCTGCAAGATGGCTGCCGTTGGCTGATTGAACAGCTGTTAAAGGCTGGTGGTGGAGACACTCACAGAACAAACAAACAAAGCAAGCTGAAGGTCGACCCAAGGAGCTCTACCCCCAAAGACGCCAATGGTCGGTTATGTTCTACTTATTCTACTGTTTATTTATACTTCTGCTTAAATGTGGTTAAAATCAGGCTAATTCAATTGTGTGTTTAGTAGCTCCAACTGTTTCAGTCTACACATTCACTTGCTTGAGAGTTGGTTTTCATTTATGTTTAAAAGTATCTCTTTACAAATTAAGACCAAGTTAGAAATGTTAAAATGATTTAAGAATTTGAAAGACTACTAAAAAGGTTTAAAATGCCTTGTTCAATCAGAGCTGGGCCCTGTTTCTTGTACGTGGTTCAACTAAGTCGATCAAGATGTCATTATCCAGCTTCAGTTAACCCGATGTTTGAAGCCGGGATTTTCCTGTTCCACGAAGGTGGATTCAGTCTCGTTAACTCAAGCCAGACTTGCGACTCAGGCTAAATGCGTGCGGCCGCTTTAGGTGAAAAGCCAGCACGTATCGATGGCAGAGATCCTGATTCTCTAACTGCATTGATTGATTAATTGATTTAAGACTTTATTGACAGATTGCAATACGGCTCAATCGCCTCGCCGACAAGTTAAATGCGTTATCTATAGGCTAATTTTAAGTCCATCATTACCTCAATCAATCAGATTATATTTCTTTAAACTTGCCTGCTGGATTGAATAATCAAATGAGATCTTGCTAGCGAAAATAATTAGTTAACTGTTATACAGAATTACGATACGGCTCTCTTACCCATTGATTGATGTATAGTCAATCTTTAACTTATCTCCAATGTGGTCTAACGGGTTGTTCTTTTGACTTTCACACAGACGACCGGGGTTCGAGACCCTAGTCGTCTCCTTCTTTTTGCAATATAGGAATAATTCAATTTGGTGCACGTTGAGAGCTATATAAAGAATGACATCCTCAATGCATGTAGATTTATAATATTTTAACTTAAAACCAGGCTACTTTGGCGTATAATCATTAATATTATATTCAAAAAAATCATATTGGAAACACCGGGTTTTGAACCCCGGTCGCTGGGTTGGCAGGCTTGAGCACTACCGCTGCACCACTGTGCCAGATGGGATAAATTCATTGTTTATACATTAATGAACGAGAGACCCGTGTTTAGAATATCCTTTGTTTTGAATGAAGTTTATCTCTTTATCCTCATTCATTAATGTGACGTCAACGGCTCATTCAATTTCTCAAATCCGTCAAACAGCGCATCTCATCAGACATCTTAATCCCAGTTACAATTAAAATAACCACATAATGTGTACATCGCACGAGCGAGCGCCACCGTCGCCACGGTATATATAACGTGCATTATTTAGGACAAAGTGAATTTAGTATCAGCATTTTGGGTCTATTTTACATTTCAAAAGCCCCCTCTGGAAGAATGGAGCACAAAAACGTAATTCAGAATGGTATAATGCAGATCGTAGACTGTGGGCATAGTTTCAGGAAACGGGCTGTCACTTTATTTGCGGGGGCGTGGCTCTGCGTGATCCGGCCAACTTGAACTTGAACTCTGCTTTCGACCAGGCTCAAACTTTTGGATCTGTTGTCATGGTGATTTGGAAAATCCACGTACATGGAACCGGAAAGTCCGGCTAACTCAGTTATCCAGTTAAAGTTATCCGGCTAACTCAGTTATCCAGGTACAAGAAACAGGGCCCTGATCTACAAGCTTAAAGTTTAGCTATATTTCTTCACTTATTCAATTTAAAATACCAAATGTTTACTTGACTTGAATCAAATGTTTACTAACTTGAATCATTTATTAAAGGTTACAATTCAGAAATGATTAATTGAAAATGACTTTAATAATTGGGTTAAAATGTGGACTTTATGAGTTAATTTAAGACTGTGTTAAAATGTCGACTTTATAAGGTAATTTAATACTTTACATTTTGGCATTCATTGTGTAAACACTATCGTTAAAAGACGTTTGATTATTTAAAATATATATTTAATGTTTAAAATCAACCATGTTTAAAAATAACTTATTGGTTTGAAAAGATGGTTATTGTTGTTTATTGTTTATGTTTATTGCATTGTTAAAACCTTTTTCTTTGTTTTCGAAGGTTTTCAACCTATATGAAGAACCAACCAGTCAAGAATCAACTGCAACTGAAACTGTTGAAAATAAAAATTGACTTGGAGTTGGAACTTGGAGTTGTTTCCTTATGTCCTTTGGAGTGGAAAGCAAGAGTTGACTTTACACCTACTGTGTTTTAATTATTGTACTATGTTTTAATTATTGTTGTGCTCATGTCACCTGCCCCAGAGACTACAGTTGAAAATTAGCCAACTTGGCTAAACTGGCATATTTACAGTCAAATGTTCCTTAATATGCACTGTCTCTGTATTTTAAACCAATAAATACAAATACAGTGAATGTATTCCCAGTGTCAGAAATATTGTCTATTACTAGGCTTGCTTAAATTGTGATGAAACAAAGGAGAATATGAATTATGATTTTTCTTTGCCTCTTTGACAGTGAATAACACCATGCTAATAATGACCAGACATGAAGAACTTCCACTGATCTCGTCCAGTACCTTATTGGGATCATGTGTACAAAAAATCTAAGGAAATAAATAAAGGGAAGATGATAAACAGAAGGTTTTGTAGATACAGTACTGAATTCTCCCATCCGGACCAATGCAATTTGAAATATTATTATAGAATATAGAATAGCAGGCTTATAAATTACCTTATTATAGCCAATTCGCACATTTATATATATACATATATTATCTTTCAAATGGCCGAGTTCAATTTGGATTTAGTATCACCAGGCATGCATAATAACAGATAATGAAATCTACTGTACTTTTTTATTTTGACCAGGGTGAAACCGTTTTTAAACTAATTTCGAATCATCTGTTGCTGCATGCTAAAAATAGGGAAGAGAAACTAACTGTGCTTCAAAATAATGCAATAACGTTACGTTTTGTGGTTTATTATCCTGAATAATAAGAGTTATTAAAAAAATGGTTATGATGGTTATGATGTTTATATTTGAATACGTTTGAAAATGGTATTTAATCTGCTTGTCTAACTCCAGGGTAGCAAATAAGATAATTTCCCCAAAAGGTGGCGTGTTCCTTTAAGATCTCCTGGGTCACTGAGATTATGAGATCTATATGTTGAGGGCGGTCCAGACAGGTTTCACTGTGTAATAATAATAATAATAATAATAATAATAATAATAATAATAATAATAATAATAATAATAATAACTATTATTATTATTATTTTTTTTTTTTTTTTTTTTTTATCAGCTCCAGCTCCAGAGATTCCTCCCAGGGTACACAGACAACAACGACATGGCAAACTATGAAGAGGTTTGACGCTTGTGAAACCAGCGCTTTGACTAGACTCCTAGTTGCAAAAAGAACGAAAGAAAGAAAAAGAAAGAAAGAAAGAAAGAAAGAAAGAACGAAGAAAGAAAGAAGGAGTAATACCAATTTGGTGTGAGAAACAGGAAGGGTGCGGTGTGGTGTGTGTGTGTGAGAGAGAGAGATATAGATAGATAGATAGATAGATAGATAGATAGATAGATAGATAGATAGATAGATAAAAGACAATAAAGAGAGGGGAAAAAAAGAGAGAGATGGAGAGAGAGAGGATGCTAGGCCAGATGGATGAGTGAAAGAAAAAGAAAAATGGTTGGGGTTAATAAAAAATAAGTTTAACTAGTAAACAGGTTAAAAGTCACACTTCCACTGATAGCCTATAGTCCTTTTAACAGACCTCTAACATCAACAGGCCTTTAGTCTAAATCAGTGGTTCTCAAACTACGGGTTGCGACCTGAATTGGGGTCGCGGGTAGGTGACAGTGCACATTGGTAAGTAAAAAACAATTTCTTATTTTTTTTTTATATATGTTTGACAACCTATTTTCCCTAATATGCCTCGTTTTATAAATGTGTATTGATAACATAGTGCTGTAATACAATTTTCTAATAAATATGCGTGCTCAAGTTCGACAACGTGTGCTTTTATTTTGATATTCCTTAATTCCACGTTGAAATTACGCGATACATTAAGTGTGGGGTCCCCAAAAGAAATTCCAAATAAAATTGGGGTCGCGGTATGAAAACGTTTGAGAACCCCTGATCTAAATAACACTTCTACTAGTCGGGGGGGGGGGGTAATGGCCCCTCTTTCCTTCTCTCTCTATCTCTCTCCCCTCTCTCTTTCTCCCCCCTCTCTCTACCCCCTCTCTCTCTCGCCACCTATCTCTCTCTCTCCGCCCCTCTCTCTCTCTCTCTCTTTCTATCTCTCTCTCTCTCTTTCTTTCGCTCTCTCTCTTTTTCCCCCTATCTCTCTCCCCACTCACTCTCTCTCCTCCTCTCTCTCTCTATTTCCCTCTCTCTCCCCCCCCTTCCCCCCTCTCTCTCTCTCTTTCTCTCTCTCTCTCTCTCTCTCTCTCTCTTCTCTCTCTCTCTCTCTTCTCTCCCCCTTTTTCTCTATCCCCCCCCCTCTCTCTCTCTCTCCCTCCCCCCCTCCCTCTCTCTCTCTTCTCCCCCTCTCTCTATCCCCCCCCTCTCTCTATCTCTCCCCCTCTCTCACCCCCTCTCTCTATCTCTCTCTTCCCCCCTCCCTCCCCTCTCTCTCTCCCCATCTCTCCCCCTCTCGGTCTCTCTCACCCCCTCTCTCTATCTTTCTCCCCCCCCTCTCTCTCTCCCCCCCATCTCTCTCTCTCTCTCTCCTCTCTCTCTCTCTCTCTCTCTCTCTCTCTCTCTCTCTCCTCTCTCTCTCTCTCCTCTTCTCTCTCTCTCTCTCCTCTCTCATCTCTCTCTCCTCTCTCCTCTTCTCTCTCCTCTCTCTCTCTCTCTCTCCACACACTCAGCCTGAGGTGGGGCTGTAGCAAGTAGATGGAGATTCGTTCTGGTACCATTAATATAACGGTTATCAATACAGCCTCCTCAGGCTGCTATTCACAACTTGCATTGTGTGTGTGTTTGTGTGTGTGTGTGTGTGTGTGTGTGTGTGTGTGTGTGTGTGTGTGTGTGTGTGTGTGTGTGTGTGTGTGTGTGTGTGTGTGTGTGTGTGTGTATCATGTGTGTGTGTGTGTGTGTGTGTGTGTGTGTGTGTGTGTGTGTGTGTATCAATGTGTGTGTGTGTGTGTGTGTCTGTGTGTGTGTGTGTGTCTGTGTGTGTGTGTGTGTGTGCGTGCGTGCGTGTGTGCGTGCGTGCGTGTGTGCGTGCGTGCGTGCATGTGTGTGTGTGTGTGTGTGGTGTGTATAATTAATTTTCAATACATTTTTAAACTGAGGAGGAGTCCTCACCTCCCTGTTCCCCATAGGCCCCTCCCCTATCTGTTCCCCATAGGCTCCACCCGTCCCTGTTCCCCATAGGAAGTTCAGAGTATCGGGGAAGATACTCCAGTTCCTCTACTCAGGAGCTTGTAGAGAGCATCTTGACCGGAAACATCACTGCCTGGTATGGGAACAGCACGGCACAGGACAAGAAGGCCCTACAGAGTGTTGTGCGCTCAGCCGAGCGTACCACGGGTATTGCGCTACCTCCCCTGCAGGCTCTATACAACAAGAGGTGCAAATCCAGAGCCGGCA
>NW_028171097.1:0-75624 GCF_963971535.1 Notolepis coatsorum
AAATAGATTCAGGGCTTTTCAGAAAACATTCGGGGCTTGAGCCCAAGTAGCCACCCCCTAGCTCCGCCCCTGGTTCAGGTACATCACTGATTGTCACACACTATGGGGTTGGTTGTCACCATGTGTTTTAATGGGGAAAAAATCTTAAAAAGAAGACAAGAAGGCAGAACAAAATTTGAAAGTTGAATTGCATTGACAAGTTGACAAATACATAACTTGCATCTTAACATGAACATAAACAGGAACACATCTTTAGGCCATCCTATCTAACAACTAGTTAGCTAGTGTAGTAGAATTCCATTCAAACTGTGTTTATTGCACTGTATACCATGGAGCTCAGAATGGCACAACACCGACAGGTAAAATGCATTCACAAATTCTCCTGGCTTCTCTGCCGCTATCCATTTTCATTCAACAAAACAAACAAGACGTATCTGTGGTTTGAAACAGCTGCGTGGACTCAAGGCTCTGAACCAGAGTGATTGAGACAGGCAGCTGTTGATCAAATGAAGAGATAGTCTCGTTGGGACTTCCTGGGAGTAATAAACTGGGTGATTTTACACCCTAAGTGTTCTAGGCAAAAGGTCCAATACAAAGGAACTGCCTTGAGAGACGCCAGACAGTCTTTTCTATACAAAGGAGCAGTTGATCAAAGGATTTGGACTTAGAATCCACATCGTGACGTAATTCGATGTAAAACGTCACGATAAGGAGTTAGCCAATGAGAGTTGAGAGTAAGTGTCCTCCAATAGGAACACTCGAGGAGAGTTTGGAAAACGCCCGCTTGCCGTAAAACTAGAGGCGGAGCCTAAATTGGATATTAGCAAAGACTCCGTGCCAGGAGAGGCAGGAACACACCCGAACAGAACCCAGGAAGCAACAAGAAACACACACCCTTTTTCTCCACAACAGACCCAGCAAGGAGGAGAAATCGACGCAGCAGAATCGAAGACGAGACGAGACGTGTTTTTAGACAGAGCTTGTTATTGAGAATTTAGACTGAATTCTACTGACCTTCGGCATAGCGAATGCTTCCGGTAGAATTCATTGCACCATTCTTTCAAAGATTTCTTTTGTAACATCTAATTGAAATCCTTTTTTCATTAAAAACGGGTTCTTTTTCAAACTGCTCAGATCTCGCTTCATTTCAACGGCCGCGCCGTATTTTCAATCTGGGTAAATAGAAGGCAGTAACCAAGTTAAAACACTGGTTATCTGCATTTAGCACAGAGTGGATCCCAAGAGCTTGTAAAAAGGTTTAAATCACAACGCAGAAAGAAGTAATAAATAGGGAATTTAAGCTGGGAATCCACTTCATTTGTGGTGCCGTGACAAGAATCGACGCGCTCGTTTTTTTTTCATCACAACAAAGAAAAGTTATTATTTTTTTTTTTTTTTTTTTGCCTCTCTTCGCTTTCTTCACGAACGGTCAAACGAGGAATCAACTGATCAATCGATCCGTCTTCAAGTGACTGGAGTCGCTAAGAGGTGAGTGTGATGATGAAAATGGGGGCTCTATTCGAACCAACGGGGGGTTGCTAAAAGTATGACTGTAATTAGATATTAAATGGAATGTTCTGACCAAAGGGTGGCGACTCGAGGCTGTGTGTGTGTTTATAGGTCCTGTAAGCAGAATTTTTAACCACACTGTGCTGTCGTATACCTTACAGTAATGGTGTTAAGCACAATTTTGCGTTGTACGTTCTATAGTAGAATTTTAGCACAATAAACGGGACGCTGCCCGAGGTCGGAACATTAAAAAAAGGTATGGAAGTATTTAGAGACAATGTCTAGGTTTGTGCTCAGGGTTAAGCAAGGGGAACATGTGCGTTGTACGCCTTACAGTATTGGCTTTAGCACATTTGCGTGGTATTTTCTACAGTAGAGATGGAGCATAAATAGAGTCTAGTTTAACCTTGGGCACCGCCGGACGTGTTAAATTTAAACGGCGATAGGCTGTAACATAGGACTCGTATGTTGCAACGATAGGCTGTAACATTAGAATAGTACTTAAAGTAGACTCGTATGTTGCAAGCTATGGTTAAACAATTGTTAGTGTATGATGTTTGTGTATGAGTGAAAGGACTTATGGTTAGGCCTGTAACATGTGTGATATATATGGATTAAATCTGTAAATTGGCACTTACAATATGACTGACAACGGTTTTTAATATTGAATCGGGTACACACGCGACGTCCAAAGCGCACACACGCAACGGCAAATGCGCCACCCAACTATTCGTGGAGGGGGGCGCGTGCATGCTTGTGCTGGACAGAGCGCGTTCTCGTTGGAACTCGTGCGTGTCGTAGCGCGCAACATGCTACAAACGATAGCTCGTTGTGGCTCGCCTGGGACGGTTTAATACTGTATGTTGTGAATGGGGCGATAGGGGTTTAATACTGTATGTTGTGATTGAGGCGATATTGCAGTGTACCTGAATGGTCGTTTGTGATGAATGAGCTGGGTGAGTTGCAGTGTGGGCTACTGTTTGCAGAGTATTGGCTGAAAGTTTGAAAGTATGCAGGATGCATGGTGAATGAGTGGGCCGCTTCAGAGTGCGCGCATGCGCGCTTGTGAGAAGGGACATTGTGTGTGTGAGGCGGGTGAGACTGAAATTAATTATGATGTGGGTAAGAGACCACTAGATGGCGTCAGAGTCAACCTTGTGCACTGGGGGGCGGTAGAGGCATTGGAACTCCCGTCCTAACCAGCGTGTCATGTGTGGCTATAAAGCGATCAGATGTGTGTAGTGTCTCTCTCTCTCTCTCTCGCTCTCTCTCTTTCTCTTTTTCTTTCTTTCTCTCTTTTTCTCTCTCTCTCTCTTTCTCTCTCTCTCTCTCTTTCTCCCACACGTGCCATTCTCTTTCTCCCCCCCCCCCCCTCCCTTTCCCCCTCCTCTTCCTCTTCCTCCTTCTTTTCTCAAGCCCCTCCTCTCTCTAGCCCCTCCTCTTGCTCCTCCCCTTCCTCCTCTCCTCTCTCCTCCCCTCTCTCCTCCCCTTCCTCCTCTCCTCTCTCCTCCCCTTCCTCCTCTCCTCTCTCCTCCCCTCTCTCCTCCCCTTCCTCCTCTCCTCTCTCCTCCCCTCTCTCCTCCCCTTCCTCCTCTCCTCTCTCCTCCCCTCTTTCCTCCCCTTCCTCCTCTCCTCTCTCCTCCCCTCTCTCCTCCCCTTCCTCCTCTCCTCTCTCCTCCCCTCTCTCCTCCCCTTCCTCCTCTCCTCTCTCCTCCCCTCTCTCCTCCCCTTCCTCCTCTCCTCTCCTCCTCTCCTCTCTCCTCCCCTCTCTCCTCCCCTTCCTCCTCTCCTCTCTCCTCCCCTCTCTCCTCCCCTTCCTCCTCTCCTCTCTCCTCCCCTCTCTCCTCTACTTCCTTCTCTCCTCTCTCCTCCCCTTCCTCTCCTCCTCTCTCCTCTCTCCTCTCCTTCCTCTCCTCTCTCCTTTCCTTCCTCTGCTCCCTCTCCTCCTCTCTCCTCTCCTCTCTTCCTCCTCCTCTCTCCTTTCTCCTTTCCTTCCTTTCCTCCCCTTCCTCCCCTTCCTTTCCTCCTCTTTCCTCTCTCCTCTCCTTCCTCTCCTCCTCTCTCCTCTCCTTCCTCTCCTCTCTCCTCGTCTTCCTCTCTCACTCCCTCTTTTCTCTTTTTATAGCTATCTTGCTGTTCTCTCTCTCTCCCTTCTTCTCCATAGGAGACGTTGGGGCAGTGCAGAGTATGATAAATGTGTTTTATGGTTTGGAACAGGTCTGTTCGGGACTGCGAAACCCAAACCCCCCCCCCCCCCCCCCCCCACTTCCCTGTTGTTCCTTTGAACCCCCCCCCCCCACTTCCCTGCTGTTCCTTTGAACCCCCCCCCCCACTTCCCTGCTGTTCCTTTGAACCCCCCCCCCCCCCCCACTTCCCTGCTGTTCCTTTGAACCCCCCCCCCCCCCCACTTCCCTGCTGTTCCTTTGAACCCCCCCCCCTCCCCCACTTCCCTGCTGTTCCTTTGAACCCCCCCCCCCCCCCCCACTTCCCTGCTGTTCCTTTGAACCCCCCCCCCCCCCCCACTTCCCTGCTGTTCCTTTGAACCCCCCCCCCCCCCCCCCCCCCCACTTCCCTGCTGTTCCTTTGAACCCCCCCCCCCCCCCCCCCACTTTCCTGATGATCCTTCAAACCCCCCCTCCTTTTCTCTTGCTCTCCCCCCCCCCCCCCCCCCCCCCCGCTCCATCCTGTGCCCCACTTGCTGTGCCTCTCTCCACCCTCCCCCCTCTTCCGTCTGTAGACCGACATGGAGTTACATGTGTTCCCTCTGGCCTGGTTCTCTCTTGGCCGGTGGGCGGCTACGTTGCGGCCTTTTCTACATGTCCTGGTGTTGTGTTTAGGTTGGGGTCTTCATGTCAGTAGACTGAGGGTATGTTCGGTTATAAAGTTGTGTTGTTGTTTGTGGGGATTGCAGGACATATTAGGATACGCGCCGGTGACGGAGGGAGGAAGAGGAGGACGGAACAGACAAACATGGTTCCTGGTTTGAGAGACAGTAGTAGACGGGTGCTTCGGGGGTGTGCCGTGGCAATGATTTGGTTATGTGTGTTGATCGGTACTATAATGTATGATCCATATCTGCGACCTGAACAGCCAGAGGTGGTGGTAGTGGGTAGGAGGTCGCAGCCAGACCATCACGGTAATCTGTTTTTGGGGATGGCGAGGACTGTGGCTAAGGTAGCCAATAGGTCGGATTGTTATGTGTGTGGCTTAGCCCCGCTAGCAGGCGACGCAGGTCTTCCCTTGATTGCACACCCCTTAACGAAGTGTCATGCCAATGTGTTGAGGGACGAGCCTCTGCTCGGCCTATGCGACGGGGTGGGTCATGATAGGATGTTGAGGTATTTGGGCCGGGAACAGGGGTCGAATAAGGCAGTGGGTTATGGGGGTCTTAAGGACACTAGCCCCATTCCAGTGGCGTTTAGGGCGGCTGGGTTTGAGATGTGCGTAGAGGGGAAGTCAGGTGGTAGGGACGTGGGATATTTGGACGGCTGCAAGGGTGAGAGTGGAATATGGGGTAAGAATTCGGAGGCGCCGGCCCCTAGGGGGGCGTTTTGGATTTGTGGTGAGTATGCTTACGCAGCGTTGCCTATTAAGTGGAGGGGTAGGTGTGCGTTGGGGTATTTGGTGCCAGCTATGAGGGTGTCAGATGTTTTGCCGACGATTCCCAAGTCAAGGAGGAGGAGGTTTATAGATGCGGACCACTTTTTCAGGGTGGCGTTTCCCTGGTGGGGGACGTATGCAAACATGGGTGAACTAGACCATCTAGCTCGCGTGTTTGAGGATATGACGGCTACGACCGCCAGAGGTATGGCCCTGGAGGCTCAAGAGTTACGGTCCTTAAGACTGATGGAGCTGCAGTCAAGGACGGGTTTGGACTTCCTGTTGGCGAGTTCAGGGGGCACGTGTGCATTGATTGGTCAGGAATGCTGCACATTTATCCCCGAAAATGACATAGGCGGCATACAGGAAGTTATAGAGCATTTGAAGAATATTACTAGGGAGATGCAGCCCACGCAGGAGGACTCGTGGGAGGGCTGGGGCCAGAGTTGGTTAGGTTACATAGGATGGACAATTGCTAAGTATTTGCTGTGTGCTGTGGTGATGTTTGCGGTTATAGTAGTTTGTGTGAATGTTATCAGGGTGTGTGTGACGTACGTGTTCAAGACTCTCGGCGCGGCTGGTTCTGCGTCTGGGGACCCACACCGCTCGGTTGCGCCTGCGTATGCAATGATGGTGATGAAGGTTGGCGCGGAGGGTGGCAGGGTAGGTGTGGGCGTTCCGATAAAGCCGTGGTGCCCGGCGTCCGCGCTGGCGACTATTCTCTGATCTGGGTGGTGGACATTCAGGGTTGGGGAGTGGGAGGGCCGGGGCGTGCGTGTGGGTGTGAGGCGGGGGACGTTCCTGGACGACCGTGCGTTGCAATTGACGGGATAGGATTGTGTGTACAATTGTGTTTTTTCCCCATAGTAGGTACGTTTGGAGGGCTGTGTGATGTGGGGCGGTGTGCCCGGGGTTCGGTGTTGGGTCTGGTCGGCTATGTGTGGCCGTCCGGCAGGGCACTGGACTCTGGGGATACTGGCCTGGAGCACGTGAGAGGTTGCCGGGATGCTGTCTGCTGTGTACCTGTGGTGAGGTGGGTTTAGGCCGCTGTGGAGGGGCTGTCAAGGTCTCTTCAGTAAAACAGGGTCGACACCTCACGGCGTGCGTGGCGCGGCGTCTGTGGCATTCTTTAGATTACCTCTGGGGGACACGTGTCTGGGTGACAGGTGTCCCCTGGGGGGTGTGGTACTGAATAATGAAAAAGAATGTGAAAAAATGAATGCAACTATATTAATCATGATGTGTTTGTTTTCCGAGGGGTATCAGAATTGGAGCAGAACCAAGCGGAAGTAAAGGAGAGCGGAAATTCGAAACATAGGAACCCAGTGTGTTGACAGAGATCAAACGAGAAGAAAAACAGGGAGTAGAAACGGGTGGTATCACACACATGTATCAATTACAATTGTCTCATGTTTAAGAGTGTATGAGGAAAGTAAAAAAGATACTCGTACAGTGAATGAAAGGAACCTCTCAGGAATTTGATTAAAAAGACAGAGTAAAGTACAAGTCCGGTTGATAAATTAACAAGAACTGTTGTCATTGTGTGCTCTGATCTACAGCAGTTCGATTGGACACGCGGAACACCACAAATCAGGTAAGAATAGTAATTTCAAGGAGGACAGGAGAGAATAGGAAGGGCCCACAGTGCCACTATTGGCTGTCCGAGTAGGAGATAGTCACAAAAGCCTAGACACCTACACTTAGATAGGGATTACACAAGCTATTGTTCTGCCTGTTGCCATTGTTACGAGATAAAAGAGACAAGAGAAAAATGGGGCGGAAACGAGACAATCTAAACGCATATAAAAAGATAAAAGACAGAACCGACGCAGGTAAGTCGACCGTAATTGGGTGGATGGAAGAAAGTCCGGTACAAATTATTGCAAATGAACACGACACGACAAAAGATAACGAATATTATTTGGACAAAGCAATTTATATATCAAAAAGATGGAATAAAAGATGGGAGCTTTGGCCAGTCGATGGTTCTTTTGATTTGGAGTTAATAGCTAAAATAGGAACACTAATTGAGGCCTACACATATCAGGGGAAAGAGAAGGGAAGAGCAAAGAAAAGGTTGCAAGAAAATAGCTTTTTAAAAGCTTATAGACGGGAAGGTGAGAAAAGGGAAAATGAAAGGAAGGCCATTGCAAATGGCAATGATGCAGACAAGCCAGTAGAGGGGGTAGTCCAGGTCACCAGAACTCCCCAGGCCCCTGAGATGACACCTGTCACCGCCCAAAGTGCGGTGCAGTTAGCCTCACCCAACCCAGCCTCCTATCTTATGGTCCAACAGGATAGAATTGAGGAAGCTTTAGCACCCCCGCCATATGCCAGTGAGAAGGGGGAGCCGATATATCCCATCCTACCTTTGTTAGAGATGATAAGCCCTTACCAGTTGACAGATGATCTGGGGAACCTAGAGAGGGGACAAGCAAAGACATCTATTCAGCTGACAGCTAGGCAACCAGATAGGTCAGACTGGAATAGGTCAGACAGAGGGGGTGTGGACGCCTCATGGCAACCAGATAGGTCAAGGTCAGACAGAGAGGGTGTGGACGCCTCACGGCGACCAGAAAGGTCAGCCCAGACTGGGTCAGGCAGAGAATATGTAACCACCCAACGACCAAGGGATAGGATAGAAGAGCAGACGGAGCGAACAAGAGTGATACAAGCAGCTGAGAGAAAGGGTAAGGAAGGCTATGAGGCAATGTTAAGAGAGAAAGAGTGGGAAAGGGTGAAGAAGGCCCATGGTCAGCCTCAGAGAGAGTGTAACCCCCAGAGAGACTACCAGAGAGAGCCTGTCCACCAGCTGGAGCACCCCCAAAGCTCCCCAGCTCATATGCCCCGTACTATATATCGAGAGCTCATTCCCCCCCAGCATTATACCTCCCCCCAACCCCAGGGCCACAAGGGGGTAGCACCTGACAGTCACAAGATTGATCTCACAATACCACCACATGTGACTATGGTTGGAGTAGGTGAGGATCTGGAGACTCTCGACATCGTACTTGGGGTACAGATGGGACGGATAAAAGATGATCTGACGGAGATAGAGCGGGGGCTCATGGACTTGGACCAAGATCAAACGGTCCTAGCAGGACAAAGACCCGGCCCTGAGGCCATGCAAGAGGAGGGGGAGGAATATCAGACGTTCATGAGGACGCGGGCTGGCATTGAGGGGAAGCAAAAGGACCTGGAAGACAAAAAAGGAGAGAAGCAAGAGGCCCTTATGCGGATACAAGAGCGTGTACAAGAGCGTGTACAGACAAGAGCCCAGACGAGAAACATGCAAGCCCCTATCCGCATGGCTCCTATAATAATAAGAGGACAGGACCTGGAATATCACCCCCTGAAGGTGTCGGACATGACACAGGTGACTGAGAAATTGCCGCCCCTCGAGAATGGGGCCAATCCTTGGATTGCCAGACTGGAGGAGGTAATGGTTGGCACGGAAATGGCAATGGGGGATGTCAAGAAAATATTGACAACCGTGATGGGAAAAGACTCCATGGAAAGGATACTGGAGGCGGCTCGCCTGCAAGGCCATGTGGGGACTGGAGCGCATGATGCGGACCTGTTCCTAGCGTACAGGGGAGTAACGTGGGCGGCCCTACGAGAAGCCTATCCAATGAGACTGCACGCAGACCAAATTCCGATTGGTACTTTGGAGACATCAGGGCACCCCAGGCAATACGTACAAAAAGCCTACTCCACGTGGAAGAACACAACTGGTCGGGAGGCGGGACTTGACCCTATGCATGAAGCCCAGTTGAGAACCAAGATTGAGAGCGGTCTCCCCATAGAGGTAAGGCAGAAATTGGACGAGGTGGTGTCATTGTCAAAGATGGAGCTGGAATTATATATAGATCAAATAGAGCATTACGTTGAACTGTATCGGAAGAAAGAGCAAAGAGCAAAGGAGAAGGATGCAGAGCAACAACGTAAGATCATGTACCAACAGCCAACCGAGGCAGTAAAGGTAGTGGAATACCTTCAAGCCTTAGTCCAGGCGGCCCCACGACCAAGAAATGGGACAGGATATGAAGGGGAACCACAGGGACAGAGACGGGCTCAAGTGGGAACACAAGAGGGTTATGCGCCGGACCAACAACAGAGGCCGAGAGAGTGGCAACCACGGCCGAAAGGAGGAGGCAGACCCCGGAATCCGGGAGGATTCCGGCCACGGGTGGTGGTGTGTTGGACATGTGGCGTGACTGGTCATATCGCACGGGACTGTAGACAGGCTTGTCAACCCGGAGAGGGAGACCAGGAAAGAACTTGGCAAGGCCAAGGTCAACCCCGAGTCCAAGACCGAAATGAGAACAATGGCCCGGTAAATCCAGCAAGAGGGCCAAATGAATCATCACTATGAAGAGGCCCAGAGAGTCCAATGGGGAGGTGTCAGCTGTCAGTGTCGTCTTTAAGGGAGGAGCCTATTGTGTGCGTAACGGTGAATGATAAATCTGTCGAGATGATGGCAGACACCGGCGCGGCTTACACGGTAGTACAACCCCAAGACGCGACGCACCTAACCTTGTCCGGTCGATATGTACGGACAATTGGATTTGAGGGAATAAACCAGCTGACGGCTGTTACCGAACCTGTGACTCTGAGATATCAAGGCAGGGAAGCGACTCTCCCTGTGCTGGTCTCGGAGAGCACACCTATTAACTTGCTCGGCCGAGATGGGCTGGGGTTACTGGGGATGGACATTAAATGTACTGCGGAGGGTTGCGTGATAGCCGAACGAGAAGACCAGTACTATCAGATGGTACAACGAATTGACAGTGAACCACCAGAGATCTATTGTCTAGGGGGATTGGACCAAGAGCTACTTGGCCCCGCCTTACAATGGGAGAAATTTATCACTGCCAATATGCCTGAAGCAAGGGATCCAAAGACCCCCTATCACTGCACTCTGCAGTATCATAGAGATGCAGACTCGTCACAGACTAAGGAGTGGCTGAGGGTGCAACCTGACAAAGTACAGCTGAATGCTACCAATATCATATTGGGGCCACAGGGAGCAGCGTTACGTATTGCACGGAGTGACTATCTGAGTAAAGAGCACGGCATAATGGATAGTGTTCCCCATGTGACTTTGAAGGTAATCAGCTCATGTGATCAACAACACATAGGCGAAATGATGAAAAAAGCTGAAGGGATAGAATTTGAACAGATGAAAGAAAACAAACGGATCTGGATAAGCCCTGATAGAAGGTTTATTAAGATCATGGTTCAAGGCACAGGGATGGGTCATCCCCAAACTGTGCAATTATCCCAAGAGACACTGGGAGAACTCCCTAATGCATCAAGCCTCCAAGAGGACATGATGGAGGCGGTGCCTGAGACGCTGTGGGCAAAGAACAGCACTGACATTGGACTAATCAAGTCCGCTCAACCTGTGAAGGTGGAGCTTAGACCTGGGGCCACCCTGCCTTGGAAGAAACAGTATCCATTGAAGGAGAAAGCAGTGGCTGGAATCGAGCCACAAATTAAAGGACTTTTAGCTGCGGGAGTCTTACGGAAAACAACTGATCCCCGGAGCAACACGCCGTTGCTACCCGTGGAGAAGCCGGATACCTCTTACCGGCTGGTGCACGATCTAAGAGCGATCAACGAGGTGTTACTTGACTATCCGTCCGATGTCCCCGACCCCCATGTGCTATTGACATTTATCCCGTCAAAAGCCGAGTACTATACAGTTATAGATTTGTGTAGTGTATATTTTAGTGTGCCCTTGAGCGAGGAGTGCCAGCATTTTTTTGGGTTTACTTATAAGGATGAATATTATGAGTATACTAGGATCCCGCAGGGACTAAAACATTCGCCACACATATTCAACAAAATCCTAAGGGAGGATTTAGAGGGGTTGGATAAAGTCATGACCTCTAGGGTCATTCAGTACATGGATGATCTGATACTGTGCGCGGACGATCAGGAAACATGTCATCGCGATTCCGTGGTACTGTTGCAACTGTTGGCGAAAAACGGCCATAAAGTGTCGTTGAAAAAGTTGCAATATTGTAAACCTAAAGTGGTCTATTTAGGACAAACAATTTCACAGGGCCATCGGGCTATTTCAGAAGAACATTTGGTGGCCATAAGGACGGCACCCAAGCCTGTGACGGTACGACAGCTAATGGGATTTCTGGGTATAATGGGGTACAGCTCTCCGTGGGTCGAGAACTATACGGAAATAGTGAAACCATTGAGAGAGATGCTGAAAGAAACGGGCGTTGATAAACTGAGCAGTAAAGTGGTATGGACCGAAGAGGGCTCACGGGCATTCGAAACAATCAAGTCCCGACTGTTAGAGGCGCCGGCCTTGGCGTTGCCTAACTATACCAAGAAATTCATACTATACGTCTCTTCTTCACCAGATCAGAAGCAGGCGTGTGCGGTGTTGGCTCAGGACACAGGGGTGGGGGCGCGACCACAGCCGATGGCGTACTACTCAATTGCCTACTCGGAAGTAGAGATGGGGATGGCTCCATGCTACCGAGAAATGGCTGGAGTGTATACGATGTACGAGAAAGCCGCAAGTATTACGATGGGATATCCAGTGGATATCATGGTGAGGCATGACTTGAAGAGTCTGTTGGAGTCCGGTAAATATGCACTGACGATGCCTCGCATTAAACACTACTACAGACTTTTGGAACAGGAAGATGTGACGCTGGTCAGGTGTTCCGTAACGAACCCGGCAGCTGACATCCCTACGCCTGAAGATGGAGAGCCCCACGACTGTTTAGTCGAAGTCGAGAGGTACTCTAAACTCAGAGCAGACTTGCAGGCATTTCCATTTGACAGTCCAGATCTGGAGTTATGGACTGACGGCTCTTGTTATCGTGTGGGCGAGGGACTAAAAGCAGGTTACTCCGTGGTAAGGTCACAGGGCGAAGGATTTGTGGTAGAAAAAGCCGAAGCATTATCACAACCTTGTTCAGCCCAGTTAGCAGAATTGGTCGCACTGACGGAAGCATGTAACATGGCAGAGGGCAGAACTGTAAATATTGTAACCGACTCCGCCTATGCACATGGTACCGCCTTCTTGTTTGGCACAGTGTGGAAAGGGAGAGGATTCAAGAAAGCCGATGGAAGCGCCATAAAACATTGTAGTCAGATTAAACGTTTGTTAGAAGCAATTATGAAACCAAAGCAGGTTGCGATAATCAAGTGTGCTGCTCATCAGTCAGACGAGTCCAAGATGTCTCGAGGGAACAGAAGAGCGGACGAAGCTGCCAAGGAAGTGACAGGGGCTGACAGAACAGGCAAGGTATTGGTTATCACACACGGAGTTGAGTTGGAGGACAAGATAACCTACAAAGAGATTTTGACTTTCCAGGAGGAGGCTAGTCAGGTGGAACGGAACCTCTGGATAACCAGGGGAGCTAGTCAGGATGATTCAGGTTTGTGGCGCGACGCCGGTGGATTTGTGGTGGCTCCTGCTGGCCTGGTCGGACTGCTGATCCACACGGCGCACGACTTTTGCCATGCGCATAAAGGAGAGGTAAGGAGAAAAATCAGAGAATATGGCTTTTGGGCGCCAGATTTGGGCAGTCAAATTGATCATGTGTTACAGCGGTGTGTAATATGTTTGAAAAACAATATACGTAAGGGGATTAGTGTGTCACCAGGACATATCCCCACGCCCAATGGCCCAATGCGAGACCTTGTAATTGATTACATTGACATGATTAAGCCCATTAATCAGAAGAGATATATTCTTGTCGTTGTCTGTCGTTTTTCAAGGTGGGTGGAGGCGTGCGCCACCCGGCACAAGGATGCAGCATCTGTGGCTAAGTTCCTGTGCCAAGAGGTAATTCCCCGTTTTGGTTTACCAGACAGAATCTCGTCGGACAATGGAAAAGAGTTCGTTGACAAAACTGTACGTTTGATACTCCAACACTTAGGCATAAAACAGCGATTGGGGGACGTTTATCATCCGCAGAGCCAGGGGTTGGTGGAACGCATGAACGGGACACTAAAAAACAAATTGGTAAAGATCTGTCAACACACAGGCTTGAATTGGCTAAACGCTCTTCCTTTAGCTTTGATGGCTTGTCGTTCGTGCGAACTTCGCGGTCTGCGTTTGACACCGCACGAAATGATGCTAGGTCGCTGCATGGTAGTACCAGGTTTGCGCGCGACAGGCAAAGGTCCGAGTTTGGACATCCTGGACAACGACATGCGTGAGTACGTAAAATACATGTCAAAGATACACAAAAGTATTCTGGTTCATGTCTCCAGTAGACAGGAGCATGAAACCGGGGAGGAGGTGAATAGGCAGACTACACCTCAAATCATACCAGGCGACTACGTTTATGTCAAAGTATTTAGACGCAAGTGGTTTGGCGCGAGACGGGAAGGGCCATACAAAGTCGTTCGAGCCACCGAGAGGGCTTTACAAGTTGAAGGATCGCCTATGTGGTTTCACGTTACTCATTGTGTAAAAGCAACCAATACGGACCAAGAATGGGAACCTGAACCACAAGACCTTGACGGTAAAACCGGGGCGTCGCAACCGTTACACGAAGGCGAAGTGAAGGCGGCGCTAACCCCAAACGATGGGGAAGACCCGGATGATTATGGCGAGCCAGACCGAGGGGGCCACGATTGGCCACCAGTAGAAGATGAAGGTTTTTTACAGGAACCAGACAGAGGAGAGGATTATGAATTGGAACATAATAACTTCTCCTCTGTGGACATGGAGAAGGTACCAGAAGAGCCAGAGGAACCAGTGCTTAGCACAAGCCCGGAACAAGATACTCGACCACAACGAGTCATCAAGAAGCCTAAACGATATACATAGGCAAAGGAAGGGATAGTGTAACTGATAGGCCTTGGAGAGGACGTGTACATATAAATTTTTGATTTTTCATTAGCTAAGCTCTCTCCTTTTTAGAAATGTTTAGATAGTAAATGCAATGTAAGGTCTTTTCTTTCAGAGTGAATTGCACAAAACAGACACATTTGGATAAAAAACACATAAAGTATAGTCTAAACCTGGTAATTGGTACGATCATCTTTTTGTATAAAGGGACGGACCTAGACGGAAGTGAAATTGATATAACTGATAACATTGTATATAACCTGCAAAATGAGTGGAAATTGTTAAACGGTGTGAGTGAATAGAGAACTGTGTAAATAAAAGATGGGTCCATAGTCGGTCAGTAGGGGAGGGAGTAATGTGGGTGTTGAAAGTAAATGATACTAACAAATACGGAAAATGAGTCAGAAGGATTCTGGAAAGGTTTGGCTCTGAGGTAATTAGGTTAAACAGTAAGGTTAAGGTAATTGTAAACAGTTTGTTTGAGGAATTACTAACATGTATCTTGGGGATCATCAATCCCCAAACCGGGGAAACTGTAGTAGAATTCCATTCAAACTGTGTTTATTGCACTGTATACCATGGAGCTCAGAATGGCACAACACCGACAGGTAAAATGCATTCACAAATTCTCCTGGCTTCTCTGCCGCTATCCATTTTCATTCAACAAAACAAACAAGACGTATCTGTGGTTTGAAACAGCTGCGTGGACTCAAGGCTCTGAACCAGAGTGATTGAGACAGGCAGCTGTTGATCAAATGAAGAGATAGTCTCGTTGGGACTTCCTGGGAGTAATAAACTGGGTGATTTTACACCCTAAGTGTTCTAGGCAAAAGGTCCAATACAAAGGAACTGCCTTGAGAGACGCCAGACAGTCTTTTCTATACAAAGGAGCAGTTGATCAAAGGATTTGGACTTAGAATCCACATCGTGACGTAATTCGATGTAAAACGTCACGATAAGGAGTTAGCCAATGAGAGTTGAGAGTAAGTGTCCTCCAATAGGAACACTCGAGGAGAGTTTGGAAAACGCCCGCTTGCCGTAAAACTAGAGGCGGAGCCTAAATTGGATATTAGCAAAGACTCCGTGCCAGGAGAGGGAGAACACACCCGAACAGAACCCAGGAAGCAACAAGAAACACACACCCTTTTTCTCCACAACAGACCCAGCAAGGAGGAGAAATCGACGCAGCAGAATCGAAGACGAGACGAGACGTGTTTTTAGACAGAGCTTGTTATTGAGAATTTAGACTGAATTCTACTGACCTTCGGCATAGCGAATGCTTCCGGTAGAATTCATTGCACCATTCTTTCAAAGATTTCTTTTGTAACATCTAATTGAAATCCTTTTTTCATTAAAAACGGGTTCTTTTTCAAACTGCTCAGATCTCGCTTCATTTCAACGGCCGCGCCGTATTTTCAATCTGGGTAAATAGAAGGCAGTAACCAAGTTAAAACACTGGTTATCTGCATTTAGCACAGAGTGGATCCCAAGAGCTTGTAAAAAGGTTTAAATCACAACGCAGAAAGAAGTAATAAATAGGGAATTTAAGCTGGGAATCCACTTCACTAACTAAATGGATGTTCTAGTCTACATCTGGGTTCCGAGAACAACTATGCTCTCGTTTTATTCATTCTTAAAATCTCATTGATTAGGAGAAAGAATAATTTATTACCTAAAAAGAAAGTTTCCAAAGGCCCAATCTCGATTTTGTGGCAATACAAGTCAAGTCAAGTCAAGTCAAGAGTTTTAATTGTCACGGCATACAGGTATACAATGAAATGCGGGTGGTCTTGCCCGCAACGATGTGCAATACAGTGGTACATATAATAGAATCAAAAGAAGAAACAACATTGTGCAGTAACAGATAGCAGGTAACATGGAGTGACATCTCGATATCTGTACATAGTTATTTACAGCGCATGTGTGACATGCTAGTTAGCTTTGGTAGTGCAATACACTGTTCCTGTTATTCTAATTTAAAGTGACCTTTCCTTTGGCCATAAGTGTGCGTGTGTGCGACATGAGTGTGTGCCCGCTCATGTTAAAGTGTTAAGTGGCTGCTCGTGTGTGAGCGTGCACAGTGTGCGTGTCGTGTGTGTGTTCATGTGTGCTTGTGTGTGGACAGTTCAATGTTCTGAGCACTCAATGTACATTGTTCATGGCTCTGATGGCCTGGGGGAAGAAGCTGAGCCTAAACCGCTCTGTCCTAGTAGCTGAGATTTGCAGGCGTCTGCCTGACCTCAGCAGCTGAAACAGGCTGTTATTGGGGTGGTGAGGGTCTTTCATTATCCTGCAGGCTCTGGATTTGCACCTCTTGTTGTATAGAACCTGCAGGGGGGGTAGTGCAATACCCGTGGTACGCTCGGCTGAGCGCACCACTTTCTGTAGGGCCTTCTTGTCCTGTGCCGTGCTGTTTCCATACCAGGCAGTGATGTTTCCGGTCAGGATGCTCTCTACAGCTCCTGAGTAGAAGGACTGGAGTATCTTCCCCGATACTCTGAACTTCCTTAACTGTCTCAGGTGGTAGAGACGCTGTTTCGCCTTATTTACTACTGTGCCTATGTGTGTTGACCATGTCAGGTCCTCTGAGATGTGGACCCCCAGGTACTTGAAGCTGCTCACCCTGTCCACGGTAGCCCCGTTTATCATCAGTGGTGTGTGTGTCTCCCGCTGTCCTCTCCTATAATCCACGATCAGTTCCTTGGTTTTGCCAATGTTCAGGAGCAGGCTGTTGTCCTGGCACCAGCGTTCCAGTACCTCCACCTCCTCCCGGTAGGCCTTCTCGTCGTTGTCCGAGATCAGCCCCACCACCACCGTGTCATCTGCGAACTTCACTATGGAGTTGGAGCTGAACTTGGCCACACAGTCGTGTGTGTAGAGTGAGTACAGCAGGGGGCTCAGAACACAGCCCTGGGGGGACCCGATGCTCAGGGTGATGGTGTTGGAGGTCTGACCCCCCACCCTGACCGCCTGGGGTCTTTCGCTCAGAAAGTCCAGTACCCAGGCGCTCAGGGCGGAGCTCAGACCTAGCTCGATCAGCTTGTCCACCAGTCTGGTGGGGACTATGGTGTTGAACGCTGAGCTGTAGTCAATGAACAACAGTCTCACATAGCCCCCCTTCTGACGGTCAAGGTGCGAGAGGGTGCTGTGCAGTACCTGGGAGACCGCGTCGTCGGTGGACCTGTTTGTCCTGTATGCAAATTGCATAGGGTCCATATCACTGGGGAGGGAGGCACAAATGTGGTCCTTGACCAGCCTCTCGAAACATTTCATGACCACAGAGGTGAGTGCCACCGGTCTGTAGTCATTTGGACATGCTGGGGAGGGTTTCTTCGGCACAGGGATGATGGTAGACCTCTTGAAGCAGGCAGGGACCACTGACTCCGCCAGTGATTGATTAAATATGACGGTGAACACAGGGGCCAGCTGGTTGGCACAGGTCTTGAGTATACGTCCTGTTATGCCATCTGGGCCAGCAGCCTTCCTGGTGTTCACCTGCATAAATGCTCTTCTCACACTGTGTTCCGACAACGAGAGAGCGTCCCCCCCCCCTCGCGGTTGCCCCCCCCCCTCCACAACAGCCGGCGCGCCAGTGACGTCACTAGCCGGAGAGCCAGCAGCGCCACTGTCTACACCAAACCGAGCGTAGAAGGTGTTGAGCTTGTCCGCGAGGGAGGCGTCGTCGCTCCCCATTGACGGGGCGCTGACTTTATAGTCAGTTATTGACTTCAGTCCCTGCCATAATCCTCTTGTGTCGTTTTGTGCCATTTGTGTCTCCAGTTTGTCAGCATATGTCCTCTTAGCAAGTTTGACTGCTTTACGTAGAGTATAGACTGAAGCCTTATACTCCTCCATGTTTCCTGACTCTCTACCCAGGTTGTAGGCGGTGGTACGAGAGTTCAGAGCTGCTCTAATAGTGCTATCCACCCACGGTTTCTGGTTTGGGAAAATCCGCACCGTTTTCCTGAGGACAATACCATCAGCTATTGTTGTTATGTAGCACACCACTATGTCTGCTAATTCACTGACGTCACTGGCACTTCCTATGAACATATCCCAGTCCGTGTCTGCAAGCACGTCCTTGAAAATACTGTATATTTTCAGAATATCAGTTGCCAGGTAAATAAAGATATAATTTTTTTTTTAAATATTAATGAACCTTAAACGGGTGTGTAGATTTATTATTGTTGATGTGTGGGTAGGTTTAGTGTTGTTGATGTGTGGGTAGGTTTACTGTTGTTGATGTGTGGGTAGGTTTACTGTTGTTGATGTGTAGGTAGGTTCATCCACCTCTAAAGACAACATGAGGCTCTGCTCTAAAGGAAGTCGGTGATTTCAAATACCTGGGCTCGTGGGTCAACTCGTCCGAGCAAGACCTTAAAGTGAGGAAGGCGCTTGCGTGGAGGGCTCTGAACGGCATGACCAGTGTGTGGAAATCCAACCTCCCCCGTCAAATCAAGCTCAACTTCTTTCATGCAACAGTTGAGTCTGTCCTTTTGTATGGCAGTGAATGCTGGACCTTGAAGCCCACCCTGCAGAAGTCCTTGGATGGGTGCTACACCAGAATGATGCGTGTGGTGCTCAACATCAACAGGGATGAGCATGTCACTAATGCAAACTTGTATGGGGGGGTGCTAAGGATGAGCGAGAAAGTGGCAGTCAGGAGAATGAGGCTGGCAGGTCACGGCCAGAGACATCATGAAATGCCAAGCAGCAAACTTGTGCTGTGGGAACCAACACCACCTCACCACCCCAATAACAGCCTGTTTCAGCTGCTGAGGTCAGGCAGACGCCTGCGAACCCCAGCTACTAGGACAGAGCGGCTTAGGCTCAGCTTCTTCCCCCAGGCCATCAGAGCCATGAACAATGAACATTGAGTGCTCAGAACATTGAACTATCCACACACAAGCACACATGTACACACACACGACACGCACACTGTGCACGCTCACACACGAGCAGCCACTTAACACTTTAACATGAGCGGGCACACACTCATGTCGCACACACGCACACTTATGGCCAAAGGAAAGGACACTTTAAATTAAAATAACAGGAACAGTGTATTGCACTACCAAAGCTAACTAGTATGTCCCATATGCTCTGTAAATAACTATGTACAGATACCGAGATGTCACTCCATGTTACCTGTTACCTGTTTACTGCACAATGTTGTTTTTTCATTTTGATTCTATTATATGTACCACTGTATTGCACATCGTTGCGGGCAAGACCACTCGCATTTCATTGTATACCTGTATGCCGTGACAATTAAAACTCTTGACTTGACTTGACTTGACTTGACACACGGGCATCGATCACGAGGACGTCCCACATTAACCTACGTGGACGTACTCAGGAGAGATGCGGGAACAGAATGCACCGGTGAGCTAGCCAGATGCATGGAGGATCGGGATGACTGGAAGCACCGATGGAGGGCCCGTCCGAGGACGACCTAGATAGATAGATAGGTTCTATATTGTGTTAGCTGCCGCTCAGCGTCATATTGCACATATCTCACTCCAGTGACGTGCACTGAATAAAAACTTCACAAATGTACCTTTACATACCAACATCCGTCCGGCCACACCCCCATCTGCTACCTACATGAGCAGGGGTGGGGCCACACACTCATCTCCTTCTTAAATTTCACCCCAAGAGAGTGCCTGTATAGCAATCACTTGACGTGGGAAAGAAAGTATTTAGCTGAAGAAAGGAAAACAGAAGAACAAGGAGATACGTTGATGTTATATCTTTATTTTCTCTCTCACTTTTTTCGAGAAAATACGGCGATAATGTCTTCGTCACTGGAGTGTCTGGAAGATGATGATCATTCTGACCTCCACCGGTTTTTTCGTAATAGGGGCTCGCGTCGCTGATATACTCCCCACCTGCAGTCCTCCTTGCTGCGGCTCGATAGGTATTGAACCTCCGGTTATACAGCTGGACTGTGGGAGGCACCGGCTGTTGTGAGAAACTGGTTGCTTCCGAGCTGGGTGAGTAATGTTTTGCTTGCGAGCGCCAGTTGTCTGCTAATGCTATGGTGGTTAGCTGACAATTTTACGAAGGCCGGCCCCAGATTGGGGTCCTCTGCTCGGCTTCTTAGGCGGCGGACGGAGGGTCCTGATCTGACGCCCATGATGGTCAAACTAGTGGGCCGCGACCGAGACCTGGTTTGAACCCGGGATTCTCTGGACAAGCGGATGCTTCTCTGTCCCGTGCAGGCCCCATCTTTCACATGAATGTGAGAGTACACCCTAAACACGAGGAAATGTGGGTATGGATCTTCTTTATCGGTAGTTCCATGCTCAAGTCGGCTGCAGCCCGAATGGGAATTGTGCCGACTCCGCTGTATGTCTGGTAAATCACTGTTGAAAACTGTGTTTGACATTTCTTTTTCTCTTCTCTCTTAGGATTAGGAGGGTTTCAGGCGGCGGCCTGTCTGAAGTGTGGCTTGTTATGTCGTTGTGTACAGTTCAGGTGATAGCTGCTTAGCTTGCATGCTAGTTTGTGGCCTACTGTTAGCCAGTCAGCTGTTAGCTGCGGCGCTAGCTTGTTGTGTTCACTAGGCTAGGAAACGTTAGCTTGTTGCTATCAGTCGGGCGGCTGTTAGCTTAATGCTACACTGTTGAACGTTGCTGTGAGTATAACATGCCTTAAACACTCTGACTACGACGTCATCTTTGACAGAGGATGTTAGTCGACCTTACACCGGGTGCCATGCCAGCGAGGACTTTGTCAACATGGAGAACGGCGGCTTGGTGGCGTAGCGGACACTACCCTCGTCACCAACGCAGGAGATGCCGGGTTCGACTTCGGTGTCCCGTTAACCAGTGTTGCAGTCCTCTCGGCCTGCGCTCAGGGTGGAGGTAGGAGTCCTGACCGGACTTTAAACACTTCTTCTTTCCTTCCCTTCTAAATGTTTTGTAATAACGATGTTTTCCAAAATGTGTGTTGCTGCAATACATTGAGGATACGACGCGTGTTGTGTGTGAATTGTCTTGTCACTGGTATAGCTTCTCTCTACATAGAAAATCGGCGTTGTTTTTTACATGTGTAAAAATGAACTGGTTAGTTGTGATGAGAACATGTGTGTTCATGTAACGTTTGTAACGTGGGTGAACTCACAACTAAGTGGGTTAATTAACCTGTGAAGCTATGCTTAGTGACATGTGATTGAGGAATGAATCCTTTTCTCAGCCTGTGATGACAATGAACAGCATGTTCACATATTAACAGGGGTACCTGTTCAACCTGGTCGTATCAAGGGTAAGGTAGGAGGGGTGACCCCCCCGGGTTTTCCCTGGGGCTTCCCCCCCCATCTCTCAGACATGTTTGTTTACAATATATTGTGTCACTGTGTTTGTGGGGATACGATGTAACCCTCAGCTTAAGCTGCTGGGGTTGTGCGTCTGCTTGAGAAACAATTATTTTCCTAGGGAAAAGGTTGCTTGGTCACTATTAGGGCTGCAACTAATGACTAATTTGGTAGTCGACTAATCTGTCGATTATTTTTTCTATTAGTCGACTAATCGAAAACCAATTATGTAAACAAAAAAAACTAAAAAAGGATATAATTATTTTTTATTTTTTTTAAACTACCTATCTTTGTGAAAGTGGCTTCTCAGCTCTGGTCCAGCTGAAGACAGAGCAGAGGAACAGATTGGACATTGAGCATGACCTCAGAGTTGCTTGTCTACCATCACCCCAGACTTGAGACTCTTGTCAGGACCAAACAACAACATCATAACATGATGATCCCATAGCAAATTAAAATAATGACTCATGAAACATTTGAATTTGGATCTTAAGCCACTTTAAATGAAAATGTATTTGAAGAACAATACAGCAATCACTCATAACAAGATAAATAAATTAAATAATTCAAATTAAAGTGGAAGTGTACTTTAAATAACTAAAAAAATTATAATAAAAAAGAAAAATAACTAGCAGCATCTGCCCCCAGCACCGCGGCTGATGGGGCTGTAACTTGGTCCAGGACCAGGAGGGTGACGTGGAACAGCTGTAAGGGGAGAGGGGGATGAGTCAGATCAGACAGACTTCTAGGTCTTTTGTTTGCTGTGTGTGAGAGGAGTCTGTGTGTGTATGTGTGTATGTGTGTGTGTCTTACTCTGATCGCTGTGTGAGTGAGAGGAGTGTGTGTACTGTGTAATTTGTGTGTGTGTCTTACTCTGATCGCTGTGTGAGTGAGAGGTGTGTACTGTGTAATTTGTGTATGTGTGTGTGTCTTACTCTGATCGCTGTGTGTGAGTGAGAGGAGTGTGAATGTGTGTGTGTCTTACTCTGATCGCTGTGTGTGAGTGAGAGGAGTGTGTATGTGTGTGTGTCTTACTCTGATCGCTGTGTGTGAGTGAGAGGAGTGTGTATGTGTGTGTCTTACTCTGATCGCTGTGTGTGAGTGAGAGGAGTGCGTGTGTAATGTATTGTGTGTCTAGTCTGATCATCATCTCCTGCAGGGGAACAATGTTTTCAATGTCCAAAATTTGCTATGGGATCATCATGTTATGATGTTGTCTGGAACCCTGAGAAGCCACTCTCACAAAGATATGTAGTGCAACATTTTTTATTTTTATTTTTTTTATAACTAATCAACGCAACAATTTCTCGTCGACGATTTTTTATAATCGACATCGTCGATTATGTCGACTAATCGTTGCAGCCCTAGTCACTATCATGTGTGCTTAGCAAGGCCTGTGGCCAATACGTAATCAAGGACTTATGTCTCTCTCGTTATGAAAAACGGCGTTCCTCTGTAGTAAGAGTGTACTTTTGCCATTTTTTGTTGTGATGAAGGGTTGTGTGTGTCGTTGAGATCTACAACTGGGTTAGGTTTTGGCCCACAGAAGCACATGTGTAAGTCTGGTACCGGGGCTCTTAAAGGGGCCCTCTCTGTTCTGTGTTTTTTCCTTAGTAAAAATCAGATAGCAGGTTAGCACATGAGCTATGTGAAGCTGTTAAATGCTTCATGTAGCATGCTATGACTGGGTCATGGCTCTACTTTGTCATTACATCGTATCAGGGGTGAGGGGTCGTAAAGGGGTGAACTGGTAAACCTTTCCTCCCCTTTTCTGATTGGTCAGGGGTTAAAACCCCTTGTCCTTCAGGGTTCCTGTCATGTTGCTGTTCGGCACGTTACAGGGTAGGGGGGGGGGGGTTCCTGGTCCCACTCCCTGAAAGATTGGGCGTGTGCACCGCGGAAATTCCCCCGCCATAGAGTACGTCACTGAGCGCGTTTCTATTGGTAAGAGTTGTTCAGGTTCCATGTTATGGATCTGTTTCAGGAAGTTGTCAGAGCTCCTCCTCACGAAGCTCCTCCTCAGGGAGAAGTGCCTTCTGTGAGTTCGGACCCTCCTTCCCAGTGAGGGAGCCTCCTCAGAGTTTCAGAGCCTCCTCCTCAGATTGTCAAGGTGAGTAGAACTTCAAAAAGGAGTTCTGCTCTATTGTATGTGTATTCGATTCAATTCGATTATTGAGTGGTTCAGAGCCTCCTCCTCGGAGAGTCCTAACCCAAGTGTTACATAGCTCAATGTTGCAATATTTCTTTTCAATCTATACAGCTTGCGTGGGAAGTCTCTCTGGGGGTTCCCCGTCCTCTCCTTTTTGGAGTAGGTGGACAGGGTATTGTTTAGGGTTTCCCTGACTCCTCGCCTTACAGGTCTGTTGAGTCATGGGTTTCCCCCGTCATAGGGGTATGTCGCTCACCGTCCCCTCTTATGATGTATGATTGACGGGGTGGTGTTTCCCTCAGCCCCGTCGCATGGGACCCATGTCCGTATTATTTTTTCTTTTTACTGAAAAAATAAAAAATTTAAAAAGCGGCTTCTTGTCGTTCCCCAGGCAGCTTGGAGGAACGGTATCTGGTGTCTTGTTAGACTATCCATTGATGTGTTTTGGGTCTCGACGCATACATAGTGCTGGCTCTGGGTGTTTCTGATACTGTAGGAATCACGCATGAGGCTGGTGCGCCTTGGTTGCTCGTTATTAAAACAGCGTTTTTATAGGGCAACTGGGATGGAGTTTGTCTCTTCCGAGCGCCAGTTTACTAGGTTTGTCTCGACGAATTCTCGTTCATATCTGGGGGATGTTAACGGAATAGATCAAAGCATAGGTAGAGGGCTATCACGCCCTTGGGGTGGGCCACTGAGCGCGGTACGAATGGGACCGTCTGGGTGGCGCCCTCTATAATGTTTTAGATCGACACGCGTACCTACCCCCCCCTCCTGGAGTTGGGGATGTCGGCGTGATTAGGGCACGGGACTGGTTCTGGTCACGCTGGTCCAGGTCAGTTAACCCGTTGTCCGCCGGGGACGCAGATCTTCTGTTCTGGTACACTGAGGGACTTGTGCTTTTTTCAGGGGGAAAAATGCCAGGTCGGCCCGGGTGTCACAGGGTTGGGCGTTATGGAGACACTGTTGTTTGGTACATGTTGTACCTTGTGCTGTCATGAAGAGGCCTGGTTCTCCATTCTTTTCGACCCTCTCTTCTCCCGCTTACGCATGGCTGAGAGGGGGCTGTTGAGGTGGTCTTTATAGAACTCCTCTGGCATCCCTGTGTGCTTCCCGGTCCGCCGGGCCCCGACCGAAGTTGTTTTCGTCGACCCGTAGGCCTGGGATAAAGCCTTTTTGAAAACTGAAACACTTGTACTGCGGTATAGCCAGTGTATACCCGCAGGTGTGTTTTGGAGTTTTTTCCTGAGGGGTTATAGGAACAACCACCGCATGAAGAGGGTGGTGGATTCCCTGGTGTGTTGGAGCGGAGTCAACTCCCGGGTTACCCGGTTGAGTGTGCCCCTGCACGTTCATGACGTCTGCCAATCGTGTCAGCCTTCTCTGCCTCGGCCCCTCTAGAGCGTCTGGGATTTTTTGGTGGAGGCTTTGACATGGTGTTCAACCAGCATACGCCCCTTCCGCCGGGGTGCTGTTTTCAGTTGACCCCTTTGGCGCCTGTCTCGTCCACAGTGCTCCAGGCTCGGGTCAAGTGCCTGCTGCCTGGATTGAGGGATCGGCCTCTTCTGGAGGTCGTCTCCCCGGTGCGCTGCCTGCTCCCGCTGTAGTGTAGCCTCTTGAGTGCTTCGAGTTACAGCCATGCTGACTGCCTGAGTATGCCAGGGTCAGTGTGCCAGGCGGCGTGCTAGTGGGGGGAAGGGCCTGCTCTTGGATGAGCCCTGTCCGAATACGCTGGCGATATATGGGGGGCGGTGTCACTAGTGACCGCCTGGTGAGGTCTTGATGCTGTGGCGTCATTGGCCTCTCCGGGCCCCCTTTTTCCGGGGGGATCCAGTCCCTTCTGGGTCTGGGTCTTCCTTCGCGCTCCGCTGCTACGGCCTTGCCACGGGGTTGAGTTTGCTCTTGACCCCGTGATTTTGGGGGCGGTAACAAGGTTTGTTCCTTCCGTTCGTTCCCTGGTGGCATGCGGGTTGTGCGTGTGCGTAGTCGTGGGGTCAAGTCACGGTCTGCTCACCCTGTGCGTTGAGTTGCTCGAGTTCCTCTTCGCACGGTCGGATCCATCTCCCTCCCGTCCTCCAATAGGGAGGGTATCCCTCCATTAGGGAGGGTCGGGGGGCTCGGTCCTCCCCGGTTCTGATGGTTGTGGGGGGCCTCAGCGGGGTACATTTGTCGAGCTTTTAGCTCCCGCTCAGCTCCTGTTGTGCAATATGACGCTGAGCGGCAGCTAACATGATATAGAACGATAGGTTATGAATATAACCGTAGTTCTATTAGTGTTAGTGACGCTCAGCGTCTAGACGCCACTGCGGCCCTTGATCTTTCCTTGTGGTGAAATGATTGAGAAGGAGATGAGTGTGTGGCCCCACCCCTGCTTATGTAGGTAGCAGATGGGGGTGTGGCCGGACGGATGTTGGTATGTAAAGGTACATTTGTGAAGTTTTTATTCAGTCCACGTCACTGGAGTGAGATGTGCAATATGACGCTGAGCGTCACTAACACTAATAGAACTACGGTTCTATTCATAACCTATCGTTTAGTGTTGTTGATGTGTGGGTACTGGGTAGATTTACTGTTGTTGATGTGTGGGTACTGGGTAGGTTTACTGTTGTTGATGTGTGGGTAGGTTTACTGTTGTTGATGTGTGGGTAGGTTTACTGTTGTTGGTGTGTAGGTAGGTTTAGTGTTGTTGAGGTGTGGGTAGGTTTACTGTTGTTGGTGTGTAGGTAGGTTTACTGTTGTTGATGTGTGGGTAGGTTTACTGTTGTTGATGTGTGGGTAGGTTTACTGTTGTTGGTGTGTAGGTAGGTTTACTGTTGTTGATGTGTGGGTAGGTTTACTGTTGTTGGTGTGTAGGTAGGTTTAGTGTTGTTGAGGTGTGGGTAGGTTTACTGTTGTTGATGTGTGGGTAGGTTTACTGTTGTTGGTGTGTACTGTGTAGGTAGGTTTACTGTTGTTGATGTGTGGGTACTGGGTAGGTTTACTGTTGTTGATGTGTGGGTAGATTTACTGTTGTTGATGTGTGGGTAGGTTTACTGTTGTTGATATGTGGGTAGGTTTACTGTTGTTGATGTGTGGCTAGGTTTACTGTTGTTGAGGTGACAAGGTTCAAGACGTTTTGTTCCCTCCTGATCCACTGACTAGTGGCTGGAGCAGAGATTATGAAATATAAATAAATCTCATTAGTGGCTAGATTTGCCACTAATTCCCGAACGCATTTCCCATGAAATCCTCTTTTGCCCGTCATCCTGCACTGGGGCCTCATGTTATTCTCACTAGCAGCCTGGATGAGGGTTCGTTCTGACCATGAATTCCTGCTAGATGAGAGGTTTTTAACTGGGATAGTCCTGTACAGCTCAGTGGATAGAGCATGACACTACACTGCCAGGGTTAGGGGTTCTATTCCCTGTGTAGCTCTATGGGTCGAGCATGACACTAACACCGCCAGGGTTAGGGGTTCATGGTGTAAGATTAGTTGTGTTTCCAGCCTTATCAACCTGTCATCTGGCGTCCCGTGATGTCTGCGTTGTGTTTCTTATTTGTTGGTTGATGGCAATCTTACTCGGAAGTCGACCTCCCCCGTACTGGCTGTAACACTGTTTCACCCCGTTGATGCATCTGTAATCAGAAGAATTACACTCGAAACGTTTGTTTGTCTTTTCCAGGATGTTTATTCCATAAAAATAGAATCTCGTACAAGAATGAAAGTCTTTGATGGTCTAATGAACCCAGATGAATAGATTCCTCTCTCGATACACGCTTGGTGGTTGTTGCAGCCTAGCTGTTAGCCAAAGCCTGATCTGTTAGCCGAAGCTATCTCGGTCCTCGTGGCTTTCCTCCTCCACCCTCCAGCCTCTAGGAGGCCGGAGCTATCTTTGCTGTCTCGCTGTTAACGCTGGTCTACGCTTGTCTGAGTCAAACCGGAAGAACTCACAGCTATAAAGTATATTTCTTAGCAACGGCTGCTAGCCCATAGCAACCCCACCCTATCTCATCACTATAGCAACGGCTTCTCCCCTCCTTAGCCAACTCTGAGCTATGTATCCGCTGCTCCCCAGCTATCTTTGTTGATGCTAAAGTGCCTCTGTGGATGACCGCGGCCCACAAGCCCTGCTCCTATCAACCACTCTGCCTGTCTGTCTCTTAACTTGTCTGATACAGACTATAACTTAAGGTTATCTACCTTGTACGGCTCTTTGAGGGAGGGGGGTTTAGGGGATTATTTGTATATATGTGTGTTTTTAAGTTCGGCTCTCAACGGGACCTCAATAATTGGATATATATCCATTGTGAATTCGTACTCCAGACGCATTACTAACAAGTACACAACAACCTGTATAGATTATGCCTAGTTTGAATATAATGATTTGGAATACTGGGGGAATAAATAAACAACATAAACGCAAAAGCGTGCTCACACTGATGAAAAACAAACAGGTTGATGTGGCTCTTCTAAGCGAAACGCACCTTTTAGTGGAAGACAAAGTAATGCTAGCGGACAACATATATCATAACATTAGCCACTCTTCCTTTGGAACGAGATCCGGTGGAGTTGCTATAGTCGCGAAACGGAAGTTGAATATTGAATTGCAGGACGTATGGTCTGATACAGATGGTCGGATAACCATAGCTAAAATTGTATACAGTAACAGGAAAATAGCGTCGGTAGCGGCATATGCCCCAAATCTTTACGAGGCTACCTTCTACGCTACACTTACCAGAACAATGTTAAACTTTCCTGAATACTCATTTATAATTGCCGCAGATTTTAATGCCATTTGGGATCCCGGGATGGATAAATCTTATCCCACCATTTCCAATGATCAGAAAAATTCATCTAATGCACTAAAGGATTGGGCTAAGAATACAGGTGTAAATGACCTATGGCGATCACTCAACCCAACGGCCCGAAAGTACTCTTGTCGATCTGCAAGACACAATACATTCTCCAGAATAGATGATGTTTTTGCATCCCCTAGAGTCTAGACTATTTGATAACTATGACGTGGAAATGGTACCCAATGCACTATCAGATCACTGTTATTTACTCCTAAAAGGATAATTTGGTATACTGTCATCCCGAGCCCCAAGATGGAGATTTAACTCGATATTGCTGAAAAACAAGGAATTCAATACACAATTCAAAGAAGCTCTTGTTGAATTCCTGCTGGAGAATGCGCAATCTGTACAGGACCCCAGAATATTATGGATGTCGGTAAAGGGATTTATCAAGGATTTCACCGGGGTCTTTTCCTCCAAAATACGCAAGAATCGTTGTTCAAAACTGGCAGAGCTGGAAACGCTTTACTCTGTGAAGTACAATTACACAAAATTCCAAGATAAGATCAAATACGACTTTGACAGGTGGTCCAAACTTAAAAACTCAGTACAGGCACGAGTATCAATAGTTAAGATGGATGTTTTACCTAGAATCAACTTCATTAGCTCAATGTTACCGTTACCCCCTCCTGATGGTTACTGGAAAAAATTACACTCCACCGCATATACATTTATTTGGAATAACAAACCTCCACGAATAAAAAGATCCACCGCACAGAGAAACAAAGCCGACGGAGGTTTAGCATTTCCAGACTTTTACCACTATTTTAAAGTGTACTCTTTAAGACCACTGACAACCTGGTTTGACTCCCAAGCATCTGTATCCTGGAGAAACTTAGAAGAAAATATAGTAGCACCACATAGACTGCAGGACATAGTATACACCATATTATCAATTAAGCAATGCAAATTGAAATTTGGCCCCCTTATTACACATGTGATCCGGATATGGCGTGAAACACAAAAAAAATATTCTAACCAACATAAATGGCATAGCCATACTCCCCTATTCAATAACAATGCACTCCTTATTGGAAAACGACCTATCAGATACCCCAAATGGGAAAAGCAGGGCATACACAAATTGGGAGATGTTTTCAACAAACAGGGTTTTTGTAGCTATCAAGATATACATAACAAATTTAACCTCACCAGTTCCACATATTATTTTTACGCACAGTTATTGGATTGTTTGAAGGCTCATGGAGTCCCATTAAGGATACCAATTGAGCACCACAGATATCACAAATTCTTCTATGAAAGAGAGACATCGAGAGGCTTCGTATCTGATTTTTATCATCACTTACTAACGTCTTCGTATGGAATCCTTCCCCTAGACTCAGTCTGGAGGAGGGATATGCCAGACTTGGAAATTGATTTTGATTGGCAAGAAGTCTGGGCAAACGTTCGAATTGCGTCACGCAACCCGGACCATCAACAAATTAATCTTAATTATATTCATAGGACATACCTGACTCCTATACGATTGAACAGAATGGGACTTAAACAAGATTTTCTATGTTCCTTATGTACAAATGGGGATGAGGGTACATTTATGCACATGTATTGGGATTGCCCACCGGTTAAGATATTCTGGGAAGAAGTGACCCAGCAATTATCAGAATTATTATTTCTGAACATACCTGTACATCCCTCTGTATTGCTGTTGAATGATGTTTTTCAGTTTGCAGCCCCTATACAGCTAAAGAGACTAGTTTTATCCGGTCTCACAGCTGCTAAAAAGCTGATAGCATCATGATGGATTCAACCGGATAAAATGTGCCAGAAGGTATGGGTTCTTACCTATCTCGATGTGATTTATCTAGAGATATCTACAGCAAGAATTTTAGGTGTCAGTGAAACCAACATTGCAATCTGGTTAGAAGTGGTGGAGAGAATAAAAGCTAGCATATGAATTGTAGTGCCTGGTTAGAAACGAATGAAAATGGAAGGATTATCCAAGTGGGGATCCGGGGGGGGAGAGCGAGCAAGAGCATATGTATGTATTGTATTAGATAGCAAGTATTAGGTATATATCTCGTAAACTACATTTATATTGATTCAAATGGTGATTTACATTGGATGTTTACTGTTAATGCTTGTGTGTCTAATTTTATGTTATGTTTTAAAAAATAATACAAAAAAATTACAAAAAAAAAAAAAAACATAAGGTTATCCTATTGATTGATTGATTGAAAACTTTATTAACAGATTGCAGAATGGGTACTGTAACTGAGGGGTACAATTCCCTGACTGTATTACTAGATATGATACTTACTACCACTACCTTTGTACTTAATATTCGGCCACCCAGTACACGGCATAAATATATTATCATGAACACTCTCACGTAGATGAAACGGATCCAACACAAATGTACGAATTAGAAACAGGTCTTTATTTCCTACACAGCGATGGTGTGTAGAATAAGCACTTAATCACTTAATTACATTTATGAATTGAAATAGTATGCACTTTTATGGCAAGGAGTATTCGTCGGTATATCAATAGATAATGTCCAATCTCTGAAGGCGCAGGTGGTAAATATACGACCTGGAATAGTTAAGGAATAACAGCAATGATACTTTAATGATTATAGGCTGGATACACTAGAGGGGGTTAATCCGGTCGCTTGTAAGCCGACAGGAGTAGGAGGGGGGGGGGGGGTAGAATCCAGCTGCCTCGTCCGGCCAAGGGTATCCCAGGAGAACCCACTGTAGTGCCGTTCAATGCGCCGGCGATCCTTGGACCACAGATGAAAGCAGGTGGACTCTTTGTGGGCCGGCTCTCTCCGGTCCACGGGGGAGAGATGTGGAGAGACCTCGTCTTGCAGAGCGTCTCCTCACCTTGCGTCCTCTCCAGGGGGGGGGGTTCCAACACACGGTAGTGTCGGGGGTCTTTATCCATAGAATAATCAAAGTATCCAAAGCATAATCCGTGCCTGGGAAGGCGGGCTGTCGTCGGTAGAATAATCCGGTATACAGGTCCACTCGCTCGTCGGCTCTGGGGCTCCTCGGGTGCAGCTTCACATAGGGTCAACCACCCTGGGTAAGCAGCCAGTTCTCTGCCCGAAACGATGGGGTACTGACTACGGTAGTATTCTCACCGCACGAAGCACTATATATTAACAGACTATTATTAGCTTAATAGACTACGTCCAACTCGACGATATAGTGCCAAATATGACTATTCAAATATTAATATACACGATGTCTCAATACCGCTGGTAGGCGAACTTGGCCTTACTCCCACACGTGGTCGCGGGGAGGCTTTACGTCTGTGACTCTATTGGAGGGTAAGAAACTGGACTGAAAAGAAAGTCCTACTTTAGTAGCGCAGTATATATACGCACTATGAACAAATAGTCCCATTAGTGGTGCGGTAGCCAAATTCCTACGCGGAACTAGGACTTGTTCGTACATGTCGAGCGGTACGTTTGAACTGGGTCTGAGGGGTATGGCAGCCTGGCACCAAGGTCTCGACCAATAGTAGAATGGAGACTATTATGGGATGTTCAGTAGGCTAGAATGGATATTCAATGCATATTGTACAAGGAATATACAAGGGATATCAGGGAATATTAGAGAATATACAAATACAATTAAATATATATATATAAATAAATATATATATTCGGTTTAATCTGGCCCTTCACAACAGGTACAGTACAGTACAGCTCAATACATACAATTGTTAAGGGGATGCAGACCAGAGAAAGACTTTCGTCTTGTTTACATCAGGGTCCCCCATTTTCAATTCATCATAACATATATGACATACACGACATACAGATAGACAGTACTGCTACATCTATACATTTATGACCAGAAAAGAGAGTACGGTATACATTTGACGTAGAAACTGTACATTGGAGGGTAGGTGGGGGGGGGGGGGGGGGACTGTACATTGGAGGTGGTTGGGTGGGGGGGGGGGGGTCACTGTACAACTGTCTAGGGAAATAGGGGAGGGGAAGGGGATGAGGGAAGGTAAGGGATAATGGACCTAATCTAATCTAAACTAATTGATGGGGGAAAGCCTTGGTGAAGAGGTGTGTTTTTAGAGGCTAGGGAAATAGGGGGAAAAACATTGCACTTTACAAACGATCGACTGAATATTGCAACTTCTTCACTACAACCCGATTGATTGATTGATTGAAAACTTTATTAACAGATTGCGAACAGATTGCTATAACCCTAGTTATATGAATACTGGCTGAGCGTCTCGCTCTGCCTTCTGAGATATCATTATCTCCAGCACCTACTGTGCCACGGAAACCAAAACACATGCACCCACTTGTACGCGACAACGCCACTCCCCTGCGTGCCCCTATAACAGGCAGGAAGTGGTCACGCCCTCACCCTTCCAAGTTCGAATTCTATATGCGGAAAACATCCAAGGGACCTCAGGGTGCTGAAGAGCGAGACGCTCAGCCAGTATTCATATAACTAGGGTTATAGGATAACCTTAAGTTATATTTCATTACTGGCATCGCGTCTCGCTCTGCCTTCTGAGATAAAGGGCAGAGCGGACGCGTGGCCACGACAAATGCACCCCCTGAGGGCCCGTAAGCCCCAGCCAGGGAGGAGGGGAATCCCGTCCACCCGCCCGTCCTAACGAAGGGGGAGAGGCAGTCAACTACAACCAAAGTGCGGAAAAAAGGGGAACCAGGCACCCCCGAACGCACAGCACAAGCGGGACCACGTGTGACACAGCACTCCGCGGTCCACACCCACACACTCCTGCTAGCCCACCTGATGGCGGGATGCAGGAGAGGTCCCGGACCTCAGGACTGCCTGGGAGATGGAACCCCCAGTCATTCCACCACCTGCCTGGTATGAGACCTGGCGATCTTCTCTGACCGGCCAAGGACCAGAACGTCGTCCAGGGTAGAATACAATTCGTATCCCCTGACGACGCAGAGGCCCCAGCACGGTCTCCACGCACTTGGTGAAGATGCGAGGAGCCAGAGAGTAGCCGAACGGCAGCCTCTGATACTCGTACGCTAAGCCCTGAAAAAAGGAAGCGTAGGTATGTCCTAGGAGGGAAGATCGGGATGTGAATTGATTGGCAGAACTATCGCAAGCTTAGAAATTGTGTCACAAAGTGGAATAGAAAGAAAAAGAAAAGCTATTTTCAAGCTAAGATAATTGAAGTGAAAAATTACAGTAAACAGTTATGGAAAACATTTAACACTGTACTAGGAAGGGGGAATAACAATGTACCTAGCTTTATTGAGGTTGATGGGGCATTTATAATTTATAACAAAGCCTGTTGATATAGCTCGGTATTTCAATGACTTCTTCTTGTGTAAGGTTGAAACTCTAAGGAATAATATGTGTATGAGTAATGTAAAATATAATGATAACATATTAGAAAGGATTATGAAAGATAAAAAATGCTCATTTAGTCTATGTTCTGTTGACACTAAAATGGTGGAGGAAATGTTGTCAGATATAAAAAAGGAAAAACCAGCAGGCCTGGATAACATGGATGGTAGACTACTGAAGGTTTCAGCAAAGCATGTAGCAGGTACGGTCACACATATTATAAATCAAAGCATTAAATATGGTATATGTCCAAAAGTCTGGAAGGAGGCTAAAATCATTCCTTTACAGAAAAATGCAAAAGTCAACCTGTCGGGTGCAAACAGTCGCCCTGTGAGCATTTTGCCAGTGTTAGCGAAGATAATGGAGAAAATAGTGTTTACACAAATTCAGAGTTACTTCAATGACAATGAATTGAATACTGATTTTCAGCATGCCTATAGGGATGGTTACTCAACAGCGACAGCGTTGACACAGCTAGTAGATGATTGTCTAATGGATATTGATAGAAAGAAATGAGCAGGATCAGTGATGTTAGACTTCAGTGCATCATTTGATGTCATGGATCATGAAATACTACTGGAGAAACTTAAAGACTATGGCTTTGCTTCATCGTCAGTTTCATGGATAACTAGCTACTTATACAGTAGAAAACAGAGAGTATTTTTTAACGGTAGCCTATCTGAAGCGAAAAAAGTTAAGTATGGAATTCCGCAAGGAAGCTGCCTTGGACCTCTGTTATTCACCATTTATACAAATGATTTGCCGTTCATTTTAGAGCAAGCAAAGGTGGCTATATATGCGGATGATACAACCCTGTACATGGCATCCTCCTCTGTGGAAGATGGGTGTGGCACTAAATAAAGAGCTACAAAAAGTAGAAGAGTGGATTAGAGCGAATAGAATGGTTTTAAACATAGCAAAAACAAAGTGTATTTTAAGGGGTTCACACAATATGCTATTTGCTAATCCAAAATAAAAAATAATGATGGGGGGAACTGAAATTGAACAGGTAGAAGAAGCAAAGCTACTAGGTATAACATTGGACAGTCATCTGAACTGGTCAACGCATATAAATAACATAACAAAAAAGATGGGGAGAGGAGTGGCTTTAATTAATAAAACCAAAATACACCCCTCACCTGCCAGGCCCCGCCCCTAGTGGCGTGCTACATAGGACTGGGCATGGCCACCACTCACTCTTCCTCTATTTTCGTTTCCATCATAGCGGATGCAAGACGCTCTATGCAACTAGTTGATTTGAAAAGTTTAGATAATATTGAGTATTTACGGAGATTTGCTTACCCCTGGAATCTTCAGGGTATGTTCCAACGACACGTCGGGTCTATTCTGATGTTCCCTCGTCTTGTGGCAGCAGATCGAGGAACAGCGTGCGAGGTTGGCTATCGAGCCGGCTCGCACACAGGTGAGCCCTGTGTCATCAGGCATTGATGCTAGTGTTAGTAATGCTGGTTTGTTTTGTTACACAACCATGTTGTGTGTCGGCGCCAGGGGCGGGATGGTTTGGTGAACGTTCCACTGAAGTGGATGGGTTCCAAGCGATCCTGGAGCGTGCTTCTAAACACTAATGCTAACGCTAAATGCTAATGCTAATGCTAAATGCTAACACTACTGCTGAAATGCTGGGCACTGTTCTAATGTTCCCTGCCGTGGGATGTTGCCGCTTTTCCCTCCTCTTAAACCGGTTCATTGATGAAGGTCAGTGGGTAGCTAATGTGGGGGGTTTTGCTGAGTCCTATTTTTCCCTTTTACGGGTAAATGGGTTGACAACAGGGTGCAGGGCGGGTGTGCCGTGGCTAGGTACCCTAGCCAGGTAGCATCGATCCTGTGCCTCGGCGGGGCTGGACGGTGTCCCACCCGGAAGCCAATGCTTGAGAGTGAGTCGGAGAGGTGTAGTCGGTGTGACGGAGCCCACTTGGACGTTTTACATGACAGTAACAGAAGAAAACCCGCACCCTCAAGCAGCACCAAAGCAAGCGTTATGTACATTAACCCCGCCAGCAGCGGGGGCGCCCGGGTGCTCTTGAAGGTGGTCCGCGTAACATTGAGCTACGAGGACAAGGTCATGGACACCTACGCCGTCCTTGACGACGGGTCAGAAAAGACCCTCCTCCTCGCATCCGCTGCGGCCCAGCTAGGGCTGCGGGGGAGCGAAGAAACGATGACGATTCGGACTATAAGAAGAGACCTGAAGACGATCAAGGGTGAGAACGTCTCCTTCACTATCGCAGCAAGCGGGCAGCCAGAGAGACGTATAGGATCACTAACGCTTTCACCAGCCAAGACATAGGCCTGTCGCGGTACACCTACCCCATCGCCAAGCTGATGGACAAATACGTGCACCTGCGTCAACTACCTATACCGCTCATAGACGGCGCCACCCCGACCCTGCTCATAGGATCCGACCACGCACACCTCATCGTCCCGATGGACCGGGTCCACACTGGGCCCAGAGGCTGTCCAGCAGCAGTCGAGACCCGCCTAGGATGGACACTACAAGGCCCCCTCTCCAGGTCTCCCAACCGAACAGCAGCCACTCGCTGCCTCCACTCCAGAGTGACAGAAGAAGACACCGCCCTCTTACAGCACGTCGAGAGGCTATGGACACTAGAGACAATGCCCTTTAAGAACGAAAAGAAACACATTCGTTCCAAGGAAGACATCTACGCCATAGCCCTCCTCGAGCAGGGGACAAAGAGAGTCAAAGTCAACGGAGTGATGAGATACGCAACTCCACTCCTGAGGCGAGAGGGTATGCCTACCTTCCACGCCCCAAAAGAAGCGACGGAGCGGTATCTACTGAACACAGAGCGGCGCCTAGCCAGAGACCCCGCTCAAGCTACTGTGTACCGCGCTGAGATTGACAAGCTAATCACAGCGGGACACACAAAGAAAACTGACTGGCGACGTTGTGCGCTGCTCCGCGCCTCCCTGATCAAAGGCGGCTTTGATCTCCGGCAGTGGGCCAGCAGCGACCCTCAAGTATTGCGCAGCCTCTCCCCAGAGGACAAGGCAGCAAGCAGCGAGACCTGGATGGCGACCATCCCAGGTGAAGCCCAAGAAATGACATTGGGACTAGTCTGGCGCTTCAAAACAGACTCGCTCCATTATAGACACACACCCCTGACCAAGGAGCAGGGAAGGTCGATTTCACTACCGACCACAAGACGGAGTGTATACAGAACACTCGCCAGACAATATGACCCGTTGGGATGTATTCTACCTTACACCACCAGGGCAAAGATGATTGTACGAGCGCTATGGGACAAGGACCAGGGCTGGGACGACCCCATACCCGACCACCTTGCTTCCACATGGAGAGAGTGGGAGACAGAACTCAGCTCGCTCCCAGGTGTCAACATACGCCACAGCTACTTCCCACCCACAGTGAGGCCGGAGACGTGTCAGATGGACCTGCACGTCTTCAGCGACGCCTCCGAAGTAGCCTACGGTTCGGTGGCCTACTTGCGGGCCCGAGAGGAGGGAGGAGAAATACATACTGCCTTCATCCTGGCTCGCTCAAGAATAGCCCCCCGCAAGCAACAATCGATCCCGCGTCTAGAGCTCTGCGCAGCCCTAGTAGGAGCGCAACTCGCCACGTTAATCCAACGTGAACTCACCATCCCGGTGCAAAGAACAATCCTGTGGTCAGACTCCATGACCGTACTCACATGGATCCAGTCCGATTCGTGTAGATACAAGGTCTTCGTGGGAGTCAGAATCACAGAGATCCAAGATTTAACAGAAGCAGCATGCTGGAGGTATGTGGACACAAAACAGAACCCAGCAGACGTCATCACACGGGGAATGTCCCTGGATGACCTCACATGTCACAATCTCTATAGTGACGGTCCCGAGTTCCTCAAGCTCCCGGAAGAAGAGTGGCCTACACCCACCCCACGGGAGGCTAGTAAAGAGGAGGCAGAGATGAAGAAATCTATGTTCTGTGGGTTGACACACACACCAGTCCCCACAGATCCCAACATAGACGACTGCCCTACCCTTGAGAATGCGCAGCTAAAGACATTCCTGTGGCACCACCCTGAGGTTCCCTCCACTACTGACATTAATGCAGCTAACTACGAAGAAGCAGAACTCCTTCTGCTACAGCGAGCCCAAAGAGACTCGTTCCCCGACGAGCTAGACTGTCTGCAGGGATCAAAGCCAGTCCCGTCAGACAGCAGACTGCTCCACTTGGCCCCTGAGAGCGACGCCCATAATCTCATCAGAGTGGGTGGTCGTCTGAGGAGGGCCCCAGAGTTAACGGATGACGTCAAGTTCCCGATAGTCTTAAACAGCCGACACAAGGTCACAGAGCTCATCATAAAGAAATACGACGAGGACGTGCACCACACCGGGGCAGAGAGAGTCTTCGCGGAGATCAGACGTCGCTATTGGATACTGCAAGGAAGAGAAGCAGTACGACGCTTCCAGCGGACCTGTCTAGACTGTCGCAAGTGGCGAGCACAGCCCAGTATACCCCGGATGGCTGACCTACCCCCCTGTCGCCTCCGACTCGGCGACAAGCCCTTTCACTCCACCGGTATGGACTGTTTCGGCCTGCTGTATGTGAAGAAAGGAAGAGGGACGGAGAAGCGGTGGGGTATTGTATTCAAATGCATGACCACCCGAGCGATACACATAGAACTCCTTCCAACCATGAGTACGGACTCATTCCTTATGGCCTTCCGGAGATTCACAGCGCGGAAAGGAAAACCGTCTATATTATTGTCTGATCACGGGACAAACTTCAAAGGCGGAGAAAGAGAGCTGAGAGAGAGCTTCCAAGCTATGGGCCCAGAACTTAAGACCCATCTCGCTCCCTCTCAGATTGATTTCCAGTTTAACCCCCCGAATGCACCTCACTTCGGGGGAACTTGGGAACGAGAAGTATGTTCAATAAAGACAGCCCTGTACGCCGTGCTTGGGGCCCAGACCGTGGCGGAAGAAGTCCTCACGACAGTCCTCACGGAGATCGAGGGAGTATTGAACTCAAAGCCCCTCTGTTACGTCTCAAGTGATGTAGCAAATGTCGACCCAGTCACCCCCAACACTCTCTTGATGGGGCGGCTGGACCCCGCGCTCCCACAGACAGTGTACAGACCTGAAGAAGCGAACGGCCGAAGAATGTGGAGGTACAGTCAAGTATTGGCTGACAAGTTTTGGAACAGTTTCCTCCTCCACTATCTACCGTCTCTACAGACCCGCCAGAAATGGGTAAAAGAAAGAGACAATTTGACGGAGGGCACAGTCGTCATGATTATCGACCAGTCACTACCCCGAGCTATGTGGCCGGCCGGCCGCGTAAGCAAAGTGATCACTGGTGCCGACGGAAAGGTCAGAGCGGCAGAAGTGCTCGTCCAGGGGCGGACATACACCCGACCCGTGGCAAGGCTGATAGAGTTGCCAAGGCTCCCCGACTCTCTTAATGACGACCATGACCCCCTGACTTTGTGAATTGCCCTACTCCTCACAACGGACATTGAGTAGTGGACAGTGCGGCTGTTACAAAGGGTCAGATTAAACCGAATATATATATTTATTACTTGAGATATATTGTATAGTATTTGTATATCGTCTGATATCCCTTGTATATTCTTTGTACATATACACGGAATATCCCTTTTCCTAGTACAGGCCAGACCATAATATTCGTTCTCCTATTGGACAGCGATCCCCTAGGCGCCACGGCCATACCCCCAATGTCTAGTTCAAAGTCACCGCTAAGACATGTCTCAACATGCCCAGATTTGCGCAGTAATACGAGACAGAAATAAGGCTGGTACTAGATTATTCACCTTACGTATAAATACGTTGCAGGTGGATACAGCAGTTAGTTACCCGAAACGTGTTACCCCAATAAGTTGAAGCCTTCACCACGATACAACGTGCTGTGAAGTGGGCCCGTTTTGCCCCGAAATAGAGCCTTGAGACCGCGTGCAAATTGATAGCTGAAGTGTCAGAGTTTAACGCTGTATCGTCGAGTTCGACCTATTCTATTATTAAGTAATAGTCTATTATGTATAGTGTATCATGCGGCTACCATTCTACAGTGACCAGCATTACCAACGTTTCATCGTACCGAGCTAGTGTGCTTATCCAGGCTGGGCGGCCTAACCTTGTGCCGTCATCCGAGGGGCCCTAGACGAGAACCGTGTGGATATGTACACTGGATAACCTACACCGACGACTACAGAGCCCTTTTCGGCTGGATTATATTGCTTTGGTCCTGTGGCTGCTGGAGCAGAGAATCGTCTACCCCCACTACCATGTGGGATTTACCCTGTGAGGAGCACCGTCGAGCCCGCCTCTAGGACTCTGAGGCTGGCTAGCTTTCATCCATGCGGCAGTGCATACCGGAGAATAGCTGTTGCTTTGTCTACGGATCAAGGGATTATTGCACCGTCTCCTGTACCTGGAGTCTCCTTATTCCTCGTTGATCCAAACTTTTGCTACCGACAAATCCTCTCCCCTGCTGGCTTACAACCGGAGGGAACCCCCCTAGTATCTCCAGCTGACCTACGAGTGTACCTTATATAATTCTTATGCTACAGGTGGTATTAATTATCCCCTTCGTAATATGCTCATGGACTTACGCTCTTGACCTATTCATGCACATTCTTCGCCTTACAAGCGCAACTCTAATTCTTAATAAATGTAAGATAATCTTGGTGCTCTTCTAATAAATATTACAAACAGGACTTTCCTTGTTAAGCCGTGTTATTGTGTGGGTGTTCATCTCATATACATGTGTACTGTATGGCCAGTAGTAATGTACATAACTCAGTAGTGGTTTAATGATACCATACTTATTCAATACAGTCAGGGAATTGTACCCCTCATTTACACTGGGCGTTGAATCGACAGGTGTCCACAAGGCCGACAGCCTTGGCGGCCGAGGGATCGGCCATGTTGGATGGGCTCAGCTTGGAATATACAAGCCATCGCCGTCCTGCCGCGAGCAGCCCGCTCTCCGATCACTCCCTCCCCCAACACCAGCGGAAAAAGGGGGCTCTGATTGTTTCCTTTGGCTGCCGGCCGCGTGCCTTCGTTGAAGCGCGGGCGGCCCCACTTTTCGCTTCTCATGGGGACAGGGGCTGACACCCAGTTGATGGCTGAGCCTGGGTCTGTCCGTGAGAATGTTGTGCTGTCAAGCGGCTCCCACACCATAAGCTGTGTTGCTTGAGCCTGGTGTTACGTCTGTCAACTATAGGTGTTGTCAGCAGGGGGGCTCGAAACCTTTTGAGGCACACAGTGCGGGCTTCCCCGGCCTCGCCTTCGCCAGGCCAGGTATCATGTTGGTGCCTCCCACTCCCACGAGATCGGCAGTGGTCTGAAAAGAAGAGGTGCGCGTGATTTAGGTGGTAGTAATATCATTGCAGGGCTACGGTGTGTAGGAACCCATGGGGTCCTCACACCTTGCATGTCCGGCTGCAGAACTCCTCAGCATGTTCTGGAGGGGTGTTCAGTGGGGGGGCTTTTGTCACCTAGATTGATGTCAGCTTCCCCCGTATCAAACCGGCCCTTTCTGTCAGGGTCCCCCCTTGGGTGCGATTGCCTCGTGGGTAGGTTCCGACCCGACTCCACGGAACGCTCTGCTCGCACGGGTCCAGGGTTGGCTACGCACAGCGGGTGGGACCGGGCCGCCTATCTACAGTTCCTTGCGGACCTGCGCCACATGGCGGCGGGTGCATTGGGAGTGTCATTACATATGGCTACGGCAGTACCATATGTCAAGGTGGATGGAGAGAACGCTGAGGCGGGGACTTGTATTTACACAACCCCACCCATTTTCGGATTTAGTACAGACCCTATTGTCAGGGTCACCAGCAGTGACAGCTCTGGTCGACGAGATCTGATCTCTGTGGACGAAGCAAGCCATCGTCGTGGCGTTTTCCTCCCGGTGTTCTCTGGTGCCTGAGAAATCGGGAGGGGGGGGGGGTGTCAGACCCATGTTGGACCATGGGAAGGTTTGGTATTTTTTTGGATCGTCTCCTACCTGTTGAACACTGTCAGGTGGGGGTCTGGTTCTCCTCCATAGACCTGTAGGATGCGTGTTCGCATTCCCGATCTTCTGTCCTAGGGCTTACCTGCGCTTCCTTACAGGGTTAGCGTATGGGTACCAGGGGCTGCCGTTCTGCTTTTCTCTGGCTCCCCGCATCTTCACCAAGGGGCCGCACTGGGGCCTCTGCGTCGTCAGGGGTTACGAAGTGTATTCTGCCCTACCGACGTTCTGGTCCTTGGCGGTCAAGGTGGATCGTCAGGTCTCATGCCAGGCAGGGTTCCTACCAGCCTGGGGTTGCTGTAGACTGGAAGTAGAGTACTCCTCTTCCCAGTCAACGGGTGGAGTGCTATGGGCATCCCTCTCAGAGCGCGTTGCGACACGCTCGATACGACGTCAGTGTCGTATATCGACAGACAGGGAGGAGTACGCTCCCCCCGTCTGCACTGGGCGACGGGCGGCTGGCTATGGGTGTCCTCCATCTGCGCGGCCTGAGGGCTCCCCACATCCCCGGCAGGGTGAATATGGGTACAGGTGTAATGTCGCGGGGCGGTCCTCATCCTGACGGGTGGGGATTACGTCCGGACATAGCCAGGCATGTCTGGGACCGATGCCGTGCCGCCTGGGATTCTTTCCCCATACATCTGTTAGGTCAGTTGTTGGGGCGGGTACGTTGAGGAGCGCAGGTCCTTGATCCTGATTGCGCCGGACCGGGGCGCAGCTGTGTGGTTCCCGGTCCTGATCCAGCTACTGGTAGCTCCGCCATGGCCTATTCCTTGGTCGACGAAGGCCCTCACTCAAGCACACGGGTCGCTGTTCAGCACCCGGTGTTGTGCCAACGTCTGATGGTTTGGCTGGTGAGAGGGTAAGTCTGGAGAGGATGGACCCTTCTGTGGTTGATACCATCCGGAATGCGCATGCTCCCTCCACTGTCGCACTTTATGCGGGCAGATGGCGTATGTTCCAAGAGTGGTGTCCTGCCCCCTGGATACTGTCCTTGTTTACCTCCAGTCTCTCCTTGATAGACTGTCGGCTTCGACGGTGAGGGTATATGCAGCAGCTATATCCTCTTATCATGAGGGATTTGAGGGTGATGTTTTGTTCAGCCACCCTCTTGTGAAGCGTTTCCTGCTTGGCGCCCGACGCGTTAAGCCGGTAAAACGCTCTATGGCTCCGAGTTGGGATCTTCAATTGGTCCTCGGTCGGTTGTCCTTGGCCCCGTTTGAGCCTCTTGAGCAAGCGCCGTCGGAACAGCTGTCATTCAAGACCGCATTCTTGCTGGCCGTCACCTCCGCTAAACACGTGGGTGAGCTTTGTGCTCTCTCGGTACGACCAGAGTGCCTGTCTTTCGTTCCGATTGCGGTGCCACTCTGCGGCCTAATCCTGCCTTCGTGCCTACAAATATCCGGAGTTCCTTCCGCTCCAGGGATATTGTGGTTCAGGCGTTTCATCCACCTCCTCACGCTAGTGAGTTGGAGGCGGGCCTTCACCTGTCATGTCCGGTCCGGGCTTTGGGGATTTACCTCAGCCGTACTCAGGGCCTCAGGGCTACCGATCAGTTTTGTCTGTTACGGTGGTTCTCGTGCTGGTAAGGCACTATCGAAACAGCACCTGTCCCATTGGTTGTGCGAGGGCATTGCCCTTTGCTACACGTTGGCCGGGCTGGCTCCCCCTGGGGGCGTCAGGGCGCACTCCACTTGTGGGGTGGCAGCCTCTGCCGCTCTGCTGGGTGGGGCCTCGGTGGAGGACATCTGTGCTGCAGCTTCATGGTCCTCCCCGGGTCCCTTCGTAAGGTTTTTACCTTATGGACATGACGGGGGTTCTGTCTCCCAGGCGGTTCTGAGGTCAGTGGCCTCTCCTGCTTCCCGTCCTTTGGTGGGGTAGCAGGGGTGTGTGGGTATGGGCCACAGTGTGTTGTGTCACACGTGGTTCCGCCTGTGCTGTGTGTTCAAGGGGTTCTAGTTCCCTCTTGTTCGCACTCTGGTGGAGTTGACTGCGCCCCCTCTTCATTAGGAAGGATGGGGTGACGGGACTCCCCTTCCCCCTTGATGTGGGCTTACGGGTCCTCAGGGGGTGCATCTGTCGGGCCTCGCGTCCGCTCTACCCCATATCTCGGTATGGCTTAAGAGCGGGACACGATGCAAGTACGCTATATAACGACAGGTTATGTATATAACCTAGTTATATGAGTACTGGCTGAGCGTCCCGCTCTTAGCGTGCCCTGAGTTCCCTTGGGGAAACTTTTATTTTGGAAATGTTTTTTTCCGAGGAAGAGTGAGTGGTGGCCATGCCCAGTCCTATGTAGCACGCCACTAGGGGCGGGGCCTGGCAGGTGAGGGGTGTATTTTGGTTTTATTTGTTGATGGAGTACAATAGGTACATGAGATGAGGTATATCTCGGTATGGCTTAAGAGCGGGACGCTTAGCCAGTACTCATATAACTAGGTTATATACATAACCTGTCGTTACTCCACCAGGCATGTGTCAATGGAAAGATGTACTGTAAAGATGCCAAGAACAAATGCAATGAAAAGAACTGTGATGTATAGAGGCATGACTGCATGGAATTCCTTACCACCTGCACTAACTAGGGTTGAAGACAAACAGACATTTAAAAAACACCTTAAAAATCATATAAGAAAGAGTGGTACTGTCAGTAAACATAGTGGGTGATTGAGAAGATGGGTATGTGTGATTGTTGAACTTAGATTTTTAATATATTTGTATATTGTATTGAGATGTATTGTTGTGCTTTAAGTGAACATATAAGCCTTGAAACATGATTGAGTAGATGGGTATGTGTGATTGGTGAACTTAGATATTTTATTATATAATATTTGTATGTGTTATTGAGGTGTATTGTATTGTTTTATTGTATTGTATTGTATTAATTGTGTAACTGAGGGGTACAATTCCCTGACTGTATTACTAGATATGATACTTACTACCACTACCTTTGTACTTAATATTCGGCCACCCAGTACACGGCATAAATATATTATGATGAACACTGTCACGTAGATGAAACGGATCCAACACAAATGTACGAATTAGAAATAGGTCTTTATTTCTACACAGCGATGGTGTGTAGAGCAAGCACTTAATCAAATCAATCACATTTATGAATGGAAATTAGTATGCACTTTTATGGCAAGAGTATTCGTTGGTATATCAATAGAGAATGTCCAATCTCTGAAGGCGCAGGTGGTACATATACGACCTGGAATAGTTTAAGGAATAACAGCAATGATACTTTAATGATTATATACTGGACACACTAGGGGGGGTTAATCCGGTCGCTTGTAAGCCGACAGGAGTAGGAAGGGGGGGGGGGTAGAATCCGGCTGCCTCATCCGGCCAAGGGTATCCCAGGTGAACCCACTGTAGTGCCGTTCAATGCGCCGGCGATCCTTGGACCACAGATGAAAGCAGGTGGACTCTTTGTGGGCCGGCGTCATCCGGTCCACGGAGGAGAGACGTGAAGCGACCTCGTCTTGCAGAGCGTCTCCTCACCTTGCGTCCTCTCCAGGGGGGGGGGTTCCAACACACGGCAGTGTCGGGGGTCTTTATCCATGGAATAATCAAAGTATACAAAGCATAATCCGTGCCTGGGAAGGCGGGCTGTCGTCGGTAGAATAATCCGGTATACAGGTCCACTCGCTCGTCGGCTCTGGGGCTCCTCGGGTGCAATCTCACATGGGGTCGATCATCCTGGTTAAGCAGCCAGTTCTCTGCCCGAAACGATGGGGTGCTGACTACGGTAGTATTCTCACCGCACGAAGCACTATATATTAACAGACTATTATTAGCTTAATAGACTACGTCCAACTCGACGATATAGTGCCAAATATGACTATTCAAATATTAATATACACGATGTCTCAATACCGATGGTAGGCGAACTTGGCCTTACTCCCACACGTGGCGTCGCGGGGAGGCTTTACGTCTGTGACTCTATTGGAGGGTAAGAAACTGGACTGAAAAGAAAGTCCTACTTTAGTAGCGCAGTATATATACGCACTATGAACAAATAGTCCCATTAGTGGTGCGGTAGCCAGATTCCTACGCGGAACTAGGACTTGTTCGTACATGTGGAGCGGTACGTTTGAACTGGGTCTGAGGGGTATGGCAGCCTGGCACCAAGGTCTCGACCAATAGTAGAATGGAGACTATTATGGGATGTTCAGTAGGCTAGAATGGATATTCAATGCATATTGTACAAGGAATATACAAGGGATATCAGGGAATATTAGAGAATATACAAATACAATTAAATATATATAAATAAATATATATATTCGGTTTAATCTGGCCCTTCACAACAGCCACCCCCTGATTGGTCCCAGACCTAATCAGTTAAACAGAGACAGATTAATCGCGTTGTCTATTTACACATAAGGGTTTGCTGTAGGGGTCAGTCAACTTCACAAAGTCATAGGGTTATAGGGTCATGGTCATCATCGATTGTGTCTGGGAGTCGGGGCAGCTCTATGAGCCTCGCCACGGGACGGGTGTAAGTGCGACCCTGGACGAGCACTTCAGCTGCTCGGACCTTGCCGTCGGCACCGGTGATCACTTTGCTTACGCGGCCGGCCGGCCACATAGCTCTGGGCAGTGATTGATCAATAATCATGACGACTGTTCCTTCTGTCAAATTGTCTCTCTGGGCTCGCTGCAGTAGAAGCAATTCTGCTTCCTCGTAGTTAGCTGCTGACATATCAGCGGGGGACTTGCACTCCGGGTGGTACCGCAGGAATGTTCTTTGTTGTGCACTCTCTATGGACGTGCAATCGTCTATGTTAGGGTCGGTGGAGGCTACGGTGCTCAATCCACAGAACACAGACTTCTTATTTTCCACCTCCTCTGGACTTGCTTCCCTCGGGATAGGCATGGGCCACTGTCCTTCCGGGAGTCTTAGGAATGCGGGGCCGTCACTGTAGACATTGCGACGGGTGAGGTCATCCAGGGGCATCCCCCGGGTGATGACGTCAGCTGGGTTCTGTTTGTATCAACGTAGCGACACTCTGTTTCTCCGGTTAACTCTTCGGTTAAGTCTTGAATCTCGGTGACTCTGACTCCCACGAAGACTTTGTACTTGCATGAGTCCGATTTGATCCAGGCGAGTACCGTCGTGGAATCTGACCACAGGATTGTTCTAGACACCGGTATGGTGAGCTCACGTTGGATGAGCGTGGCTAGGTGCGCTCCGGCTAGGGCTGCGCAGAGCTCTAGACGTGGGATAGATTGTTGCTTGCGTGGGGCTATTCTCGAGCGGGCGAGGACAAATGCTGTGTAGATCTCTCCCTCCTTCTCTTGGGCCCGCAAGTAGGCTACTGATCCGTATGCGACCTCTGAGGCGTCACTGAAGACGTGTAAGTCCATTTTACATGTCTCTGGCCTCACCGTGGGTGGGAAGTAGCTTCGGCGCATATTAACGCCTGGGAGTGAGTGGAGCTCCATCTCCCACTCTCTCCAGGTGGATGCAAGGTGTGCGGGAATGGGGTCGTCCCAGCCCTGGTCCTTGTCCCACAATGCTCGTACAATCATTTTTGCCCTGGTGGTGTACGGTAGAATACATCCTAGCGGGTCATATTGTCGGGCGAGTGTTGTGTACACACTCCGTCTGGTGGTCGGCGCCGCCGCCGGCCTTCCCTGCTCCGTAGTCAGGGGCTTGTGTCTGTAGTGAAGCGAATCTGTTTTGAATCGCCACACCAATCCCAGGGTCATCTCCTGGGCTTCTCCCGGGATTGTAGCCATCCAGGTCTCGCTGCTGGCTGCCTTGTCCTCGGAGGAGAGGCTGCGCAGTACTTGCGGATCGCTGCTGGCCCACTGCCTGAGATCAAAGCCGCCTTTGATCAATGAGGCGCGGAGTTTAATCAGGAGAGCCTCGGCTTCTTCCTGGGTTGAAAGGCTTTGTAGACAGTTGTCTACGTAGAAGCTGTTCTTTACGCTGTGTCGGACCTCTTCGTCCGCTGCTGGGTCCTCTGCTACATGTTTCTGTAGTGCAAATGTAGCACAGCAGGGGCTGCACGTCGTTCCGAAGGGGAGGACTTCCCATTGGTAGATGGCTGGGTGCTCATCTCCTGGCTTCTCTCTCCATAGGAACCGTAACAGGGGCTTGTCCGCCTCTACTAGTCTCACCTGCAGGAACATTCCTTTAATGTCCCCGCTGATGGCCACCTTTTCCTGGCGGAAGCGGAGTAGAACGCCGAGTAGGGAGGGGCCGAGTGTGGGACCGGGCAGTAACTCTTTATTCAGATTTTGGGATCCGATCTGGTAGCTGCAGTTAAATACTATGCAGTCTTTACCGTTGTGATGGACCTTGTGGTGAGGCACGTACCACGATTCAGTGGTCTGGTCAGCCTCTTTAATGTCCATCTTTGTGACGTGTCCCGCTGTGATGAGCTTCTCAATCTCAGCGCGGTATACACTCTCTTGGGCGGGGTTCTTGGCTAAGCGCCGCTCCGTGTTCAGCAGGTACCGTTCTGTGGCGTCTGTCTTGGCGTGGAAAGTAGGCATTCCTTCTCGCCGCAGGAGTGGCGTGGCGTATCTCAACACGCCGTTGACCGGGACTCTCTTGGTCCCTGTCTCGAGGAGGTGAATGGCGTAAATGTCATCTTTAGAGCGAATGTCTTTCTTTCCGTTCTTAAAGGGCATTTGTTCCAAGGTCCATAGCCGCTCTACGTGTTGCAGGAGTGCGGTTTCTCCCTCTGTGACTCGGGAGTGGAGACATCTAGTGGCTGTACTTCGGTTGAGAGATTTGGCGAGCGGGCCTTGGAGAGTCCATCCCAAACGGGTCTCGACTGCTGCAGGACAGCCTCGGGGTCCGGTATGAACCCGGTCTATCGGGACAATGAGGTCTGCATGGTCGGAGCCTATCAACAGGGTCGGCATAGCATTGTCTATGAGCGGGATCGGTAACTTGCGCAGATGTGCATATTTCTCCATCAGCTTGGCGACGGGGTATGTGTACCGCGACAGTCCTATTTCTTGGCTGGTGAAAGCGTCTGTAATCTGGTACCGTCGCTCAGGCTGGCCGCTTGCTGCGATAGAGAATGAGACATTCTCGCCCTTTATCGTCTTCAAATCTCGTCTTATTGTCCGAATTGTCATTTGGGTTTCGCTTCCCCGCAGCCCTAGCTGGGCCGCAGCGGAGGCGAGCAGCAGGGTCTTCTCTGACCCGTCATCGAGGACGGCGTAAGTGTCCAGGACTTTATTCTGGTAGCTTAGTGTCACACTCACTACTTTTAGGAGTACTCGGGCTCCACTGCTGCTGGCGGGATCGATGTACATGACGCTCGCTTTGCGGCTGGATGGTGCGGGTGAAGGGCGCCGTCTGTTACTGTCGTGAAGTATGTCCAGATGGGCTCCATCGCACTTGGTGCACCTTTTCTTTAAGCGGCATTCGGCTGCCATGTGTGAGCCCGCACAGCAAAAACAGCGCTTGTTGGACTTTATCCATTGACTTGCTTCCTCCGCGTTCAGCTTGGGGAAGGAGTCACATTGCGCTAGCCAGTGTTCTTTCTCACAGTAGGGGCACACTATCTTCCACTTCTCCGTTCTGGAGGGGGTACTGTGGCTCCTGCTGCTCGGTACTGACTCCGATTGGTGCATCACAGTCACCGATCTTCTTCCATCATTTAGTCGTCTGGTTCCTTCTCTGGAGCCAGGGGTGCTCCGTCCGAATGTATCTAGCCGTAGGCTGCTGACTTCTCTCGCCAGGAAGTCTGCTAGATCGAGGAGGTTCGGTTCGGGGCCATTCGGGTCTCGGTGGTCCCTCTGTCGCCTAAAACGCTCCTGTCGAGCGGGCGGCAGCTTCTCCAAGATCCTTTCCACATTTGAGTTGGCGTAAAGTTCATGCCTCCCCTTCTCTCTCTGCGCTCCCAAAATCCCTACCAGGGACTGCACTCTGATGGACAGGTCGTCCAGTGCTCGATTGTCTATTGCTGGGGGTAGGCGGTCGATGTGTCGGATCTCCTGGATCACGTAATCCCATATGCACCCATACCTCTGGTCCAATGCTACCAGCGCTGCTGTGTATGGGGTGGTGGAAGTCGCGTAGGCGAGCGCTATATTATGTGCGCGGGGTACCTTTAAGTGCTTCAGTAGGATGGCGTATTTGTGGCGTTCATCCAATACATCCACCAACATGGTCTCCAGACACATGCGGAGTTCTGTATACTGGGCCCGGTTCTCTTGGGTGAAGTCGGGTACCATAGGCGTGCCAATGTATGATGCTGACTGTGGATACATCGGCGAGCGTTGGGGGAGAGGCCTCCTAGGCGAGTCTCCTCCCGCTCCTTGGTATGGGCTGGTACCGGCAGTGTACCATGGCCCGCTTGTCCAGGTGCTGTTCCTCGGTGCGGGTCGTGCGTCGTGCTCACCCGTGTATAGAGTCGGGGGTCTGTAGCGCAGCTCCGCGGGAGTATAGCCTGGGCTGTACCGGACCTCCTGGTCCGGTAGAGTACTGTGCTGTCGTCGGGCGTGGTTCTCCTCCTCTTCCTCTTCGTCTTCAGTTAGGTCATCCAGTGCTTGTAGTCTCTGGTTTAGCCTCTCCACAGGATATGCTGCTCCTTCCCGGTTGCTAGGTCTCGCTTGGACCGGTGGGGGGAGGTGGTCTGTGGGGGGTATAGACCTCGTCTGTTGGTCAAGTTCAGGGTTGTTTACTCGGCTAGGGGATGCCGCCCTGGAGGTGTGTCTAGACGAGTTCCTGGAGCCTCTGGCGGAGGGAGAGGGTGTTGTCCGTCTGATCAGCTGTTCTATTAGTTGCGCTTGCTGTCTGTCGCGCTCTGCGTCCCGTAGAGCACCAGCAGCTGCTCGCTGGCTGTCTGCTCGGTCTCGGGCCACATTCTCTTCTCTCTGAAGGCGTCTTAGTTCTAGACGTATATGCTCTTCTTCGCTCCGCTGCTGGATCTGCAGTCGGTCGCGTTCAGCAGCGGCGTTCAAGCTGATGAGGAAGGCCTGCTGTAGGGTCCTCTCTGCCTCGCTGGGAGAAGGCGGTTGTATAGGGGAGCCTTCCCTCGGGGTACTCCTTGCGGAGCCTTGGAGCTCTATCTCCACGGTGCTCTCCCCGTCTTCTTCCGTGCCGAGTTCTCTCTCGGTAGCGTTGTATTCCTCCCGGGACTCATCGGGGACTACTTCTTCAGTACTGGCGGGGTGTGAAGTCATGTCTGGTTCCCACTGGTCCCCACCGTGAACTTGGTCAGTTACATTAGAGCCCGTAGGGGCCTCTATGGTCGGGGTAGTCTGGGCGTTGGGGTTAGACATACTTTTACTTTCTAGTTTTACCGCGTTTACTGTTAGTAGAAGACTAGGTTGTTGACTGACAGCGTAGGCCTCTAAGTACTGAGGGAGCCGTCGTTCGCGCTGCGGGCGTTGGTTAGGAGGATCGTTTCGTGGAGTGTTCATCATAGGCCATTTCAATATTAATAACACTATATTAATATTAAACTAATTACCCTCCGGCTCGAAGGACCAATTGTAACTGAGGGGTACAATTCCCTGACTGTATTACTAGATATGATACTTACTACCACTACCTTTGTACTTAATATTCGGCCACCCAGTACACGGCATAAATATATTATGATGAACACTGTCACGTAGATGAAACGGATCCAACACAAATGTACGAATTAGAAATAGGTCTTTATTTCTACACAGCGATGGTGTGTAGAGCAAGCACTTAATCAAATCAATCACATTTATGAATGGAAATTAGTATGCACTTTTATGGCAAGAGTATTCGTTGGTATATCAATAGAGAATGTCCAATCTCTGAAGGCGCAGGTGGTACATATACGACCTGGAATAGTTTAAGGAATAACAGCAATGATACTTTAATGATTATATACTGGACACACTAGGGGGGGTTAATCCGGTCGCTTGTAAGCCGACAGGAGTAGGAAGGGGGGGGGGGGTAGAATCCGGCTGCCTCATCCGGCCAAGGGTATCCCAGGTGAACCCACTGTAGTGCCGTTCAATGCGCCGGCGATCCTTGGACCACAGATGAAAGCAGGTGGACTCTTTGTGGGCCGGCGTCATCCGGTCCACGGAGGAGAGACGTGAAGCGACCTCGTCTTGCAGAGCGTCTCCTCACCTTGCGTCCTCTCCAGGGGGGGGGGTTCCAACACACGGCAGTGTCGGGGGTCTTTATCCATGGAATAATCAAAGTATACAAAGCATAATCCGTGCCTGGGAAGGCGGGCTGTCGTCGGTAGAATAATCCGGTATACAGGTCCACTCGCTCGTCGGCTCTGGGGCTCCTCGGGTGCAATCTCACATGGGGTCGATCATCCTGGTTAAGCAGCCAGTTCTCTGCCCGAAACGATGGGGTGCTGACTACGGTAGTATTCTCACCGCACGAAGCACTATATATTAACAGACTATTATTAGCTTAATAGACTACGTCCAACTCGACGATATAGTGCCAAATATGACTATTCAAATATTAATATACACGATGTCTCAATACCGATGGTAGGCGAACTTGGCCTTACTCCCACACGTGGCGTCGCGGGGAGGCTTTACGTCTGTGACTCTATTGGAGGGTAAGAAACTGGACTGAAAAGAAAGTCCTACTTTAGTAGCGCAGTATATATACGCACTATGAACAAATAGTCCCATTAGTGGTGCGGTAGCCAGATTCCTACGCGGAACTAGGACTTGTTCGTACATGTGGAGCGGTACGTTTGAACTGGGTCTGAGGGGTATGGCAGCCTGGCACCAAGGTCTCGACCAATAGTAGAATGGAGACTATTATGGGATGTTCAGTAGGCTAGAATGGATATTCAATGCATATTGTACAAGGAATATACAAGGGATATCAGGGAATATTAGAGAATATACAAATACAATTAAATATATATATATAAATAAATATATATATTCGGTTTAATCTGGCCCTTCACAACAAATTGTATTGTATTGATTTTATTGTATTGTATTGATTTGTGTGGACCCCAGTAATAGTAGCCTATGCCTGTGGCAATGGCTAATGGGGATCCGAATAAACTAAACTAAACTAAATATTCCCTGTGTAGCTCAATGGTTAGAGAATGACACTAACACTGCCAGGGTTAGTGATTCTAGTCCCTGTACAGCTCAGTAGATAGAGCATGGCCCAATGGGTAGAGCCCCAGCCAGGGCGCTGTTAGACAGTGGTGGTGTTGCTCCAGCAGGGAGCACTCTGTCCTCTGAACCTGGCAGTAACAATGCCCCTGTTACAGTGACGGGGAGACCATACAGTTGGTCAGATGGCACGTTAAATCCAGGTCCTGACTCACTTAGGTTGTGGCCAAATTCCCAATCAGGTCTCTGACATCAAGGCCGCCTAATTATCCCTCTTGTTAATTGGCTGATATCACTCCTGGTCTCCTGAGCCTTTCAGCCACTGTGTATGTGTGTTGTGTGCCTGGTGCCAGTGTATAGTAGCCATTGAGCCCATGCGTGTCTAGAAAATACAATAATTAGTTAAATCTCCTTCTCTCTCACTCCCTCTCTCTCTCTTCCCAACTCTCTTTCCCTCTCTCTCTCATATATATAAGATACAATGGATCTTTATTTCCACAGTAAAACAATACAGTATACTGTATATAATATATAGCAGAGGAAAGGTGTATATGGAGCACAATAATATATTGTTTTTGGGCGTGGGTCTGTTAATAGTGCCAGAAATAAATCTACGAATGGGAAATATTGGTTTCAACTGTGCATCTCTCAAATCCTGTCCTATTTGTGTGGTAATCATACCCCTTCCCTCTCACTCTCCTTCTCTCCCCCGCCCCTCTCTCTCTCTCTCTGAATGTGCCATTTTGCCATAATCATGTTGTTAAGTAGCCGTTGTCATAACAATCCACATTATAGGTGCATTTCTTGAGGCATGACAGACACAGCTACAATGATATATTTGAAACAGCTAAGAAATGTAGAAATAACACACACGCCACTGTGTTCTCTCAGGGAATATGTTCCCCCTGAAATGTCCTTACTATGAATTCCCTCACACATATAATAATACATGCTTTATTGTCCACCATTCTCATCCAATTCTCTATGTTCTAATCAACTGCTTGTTGTATTTTGTCACAGTATTTTTTCTATATTGAGCTATAGTAGGTTTCTAAGACCTATTAGGGAAAGTTGGTACACATTTAAATGGAAGTTAAGTGCTCTTGCCTTTAAGGGGGCACTTTAGTAGTATTGGGTGCTGTCTGTGTCGGAAATCGAACCTGCAACTGTAGGCTGTGTGTCCTTATCCAACATAACAACCCAGTGCTGATATAAGATCAGTTTTAAGGTCTTTCAACATAGAACACTAATCATAAAACCGTCATACTGTGAAAAAAGCATTATTACATTATGTACATTGATTGTATATAATTAACGCAATTGTCTTGTCTGACACAAATTTAGAAGACCAGAGTTTCTTTCACATTGCCATGATATTTTTTTTTTTATTATAATTTTTTTATTAACAATTGTCTTTATTTGTATACATACGTACGTACATACAAATACGTTTCATGTTCATTGGAATGTCCAACTGAAGAATCAGCCATACAGATTATAAATAGATTAATACAAAAAGGATAATATTGTGTGTGTTGAAGTCAGAGGTTCTATGTAGGATTGTTAGTAACTGTCTAACTGCATATATAACTGTTTCCACTAGAGGGCGCTCTAGGCGGAGCCACTCAAGAACATCACCAGGTGGCGAGTATAAATAGAGATGTCACCTCCTACTCTATCTCTTGCCCCCCAGCCTCTCAGTAAGAGGAGAACTCTAGAACTGCTGCTCATACCATGTGAATAAATAAACCACACCAGTTAAAGGCTAAAGATAGAAACCATGCCTCTTGACCACATTATTGTCGCCCTATAGCCGGATTCTGTCAACAGGTTATGGGCCCAGATAACGCCGGGTGAAATAATAAGGGTAGCAAGATTAGCTGAAGTATAGGCTAGGTTAGCGCCGGGAGCACCGCGTGGCTAGACGCTAGGCCAACAAGAGCTAAAGCTACGCCTACCATCAACGAAGAGGATGGAAACCAAGGGAAGCAGCAAATGGCCCTCATTCAATGGAAAAGCAGAGGACTACGAGCTCTGGGAAGAGCGCATGCTATGCTGCATGCACGGTGCAGGACTGAAGGAGACGATCCTGGCAGCCCCCACAGGAGACCTGACGGCGGAAGAGCAAGCCCTGGACGACCAGCGTAACGCAGACGTGTACTGTGAGTTAGCGCCACTGCTTGATGAGGCCTCAGAAGATACCCACCCAGCCGCCGCGGAGGCGGGAGAGAGGGTGCTAAAGGCCCGAGCGACGCCAAGGGAGAGGACCAGGACCACGGCGGAACTGGCGTGTTGGCGATGCAGAGAGAAAGGCCATCGGAGAAGCGACTGCACAAAGCTTCTGCAAAACCCAGCGGCACACAGACAGAGCGTGCATGAAGAAACACGACCAGAGCGCGCAATACGCGCATGGACAAGATGACGGCCATGGACGAGACGGCGGCCATGGACAAAATGGCGGCTACGGACAAGATGGTGGCTGTGGACAAGATGGCGGCTACGGACAGGGGACTGATCGTGGACACAGGTGCGTCGTCCCATGTCATCAACGACAGGAGTCGATTCAAGAACTTTGACAACACTTTCCACCCGGAGAGGCACAGCATGGAGCTGGCAGATGGGAGGCGCACCTACGGGTTGGCGCAAGAGAGAGGAGACGCACAGGTATGCCTCACGGACAGTAGGGGGCGCCGGCGTACGGTGACGTTAAAGAACGCTCTCTACGTACCTTCGTTCCCACAAGGACTATTCTCTGTAATAGCTGCTCCTGCAAGCGGCGCCAAGGTATTCTTTGATAAAGGTGAAAATATTCTTGTAGAACCTGACGGTACACGGTTTGACATAAAGATGTACCAGAGAATATATTATCTGCAAACGGAGTGTAATGACAACGACAAGTGTAATGATAATGATGATATGTGTAGCGTGACGGCCAGTCACGATACTCAGACATGGCACAAGATTATGGGTCATTGTAATTACGAGGATTTACTGAAACTGCAAGCAGTGACAGAAGGCATGCACATTGAAGGTGAAAAGCGTAGACCTGACAAAAATTGTGCGGTGTGCAAAACGGGGAAATTTACTCAACCGAGAAACAGAAATCCCACAGAAAAAGTAAGGGTACCACTTGCATTAGTTGACACGGACCTAGCCGGTCCAGTAAGAAACGAGTCCATAGGAGGCTTTAGATATGTACAGTATTTTACAGATGTGTGCACAGGGGCAGTGTTTGTTTACTTTCTCAAAGCAAAGAGTGACACACTCCAGGCCGTGGAGAAATTCCTGGCAGACGTAGCCCCTTATGGTAACGTGGGATGCTTGAGGTCCGACAACGAAACAGAGTTCCAATCACTGTTGAGAAGGTACAAGATAAGACACGAGACGTCATGTCCATATCCCCCACACCAGAACGGATTGGCAGAGAGGGAATGGCGCACCCTTTTCGAAATGGCTAGGTGTAAGCTAGTAGATAGTAACTTACCTAAGAGCCTATGGCATTATGCGGTGCAAGAAGCCGCTTACATCAGAAACAGGTGCTTTAATAAGCACTCTGGCACCACCCCGTATACAGCACTGACAGGAAAGAAGTGTAATCTAGCCAGAATGCACCGATTTGGATCAGTGTGTTATGCGTACCTGCAGGACAGGGGAAAGCCCGAGTCCAGATGTGTAAAAGGACTTTTTGTAGGACACGACCAAGGAAGCCCCGCTTTCCTAGTTTATCATCCCGGTAAAGGGAGAGTGCAGAAACACATGCTAGTCAAGTTTGTCACAAAGGCAACATGTGAGAGCGAGACACAGACAGAGGAGCCAGAGCTGGACTCCAGAGTAAGGTGTGTAGAAACAGAGACACATTAGCCCAGTGTACTTAGTACAGTCGTGTAGGCAGACAGTCAGCCACCCCCAGAGGGCGGTGACGAGGAGCACCAGAGGGTGACGTCAAGTGCCCCAAGCAGTGGAAGGTATCGCTCAATGGAACACAAACCCCCAAAGTATCTGACAGACTATGCCCGGAAAGGGAGTGACGAGGAGGACAGTACACCTACCCCCGTTGATTACTGCTACAGGGTAGTCAATGGGGTACCCCCGACCTTTAAAGAGGTCACATTGTCCCCCGAATCAAATAAATGGGAGAGAGCAAGGGATGAGGAGATGAGGTCCCTAGAGGACAACCACACCTTTGCTCCAGCCAAATTACCAGAGGACAGACAGACAGTGGGAGGGAAATGGGTGTATTCAACCAAGTTACCAGAGCGCAGACAGACAGTGGGAGGGAAATGGGTGTATTCAATCCAGGAGGGTATTGAAGTCCACGACATATACAAATGTATGGTTCGTAGCCAACTGCTTAAATGCAGGAGGAGGTATTGAAGGCCACGACAAATACAAAGTATGGTTCGTAGCAAATTGCAGAAGGAGGGTGACTAATTGCTTAAATGCTGAAGGAGGGTACTCCATGTTTAAATACTGAAGGGGGGTGGCTACACTGCTTAAATGCAGGAGGATGATACTCTAGGTTTAAATACGGTAGAATCCAGATTTAAATACCTGATTAGAGTCCATGTCTAAATACTGAAATGGATCCTATGTTTAATTCCATGTTTAAGTACAGAGGTGGATGATTTACCAAGTTTAAATACAAAAATGGATCCCATGTTTAAATACAAAGGTGGATGACTTACCATGTTCTCAATGATTTAACCATGTGGGAAAGACCCTGAAACGTTTTGACATGCGAGAATGTAGATCAAGGGAAACACCATTTGATCAAAAACTAGACTATCAGGAGGATGCTCAGAAACTGACAGATGTAAAAATGTACAGAGAAGCTGTGGGTAGCCTCATTTATTTAACAACATGTACCCACTGTACAAAAGGCCCAAGGACTGGGCAGACATAAAGACTGTGGGGTGCTGTTCTGCTGTTCTGCAGCTGGACGCCTCTCAGACATAAAGGCTGTGGGGTGCTGCTCTGCTGTTCTGCAGCTGGATACCTCTCAGACATGTCTAGTCGATAGCCAGCATCTATATATACTAGTGGGCTTTAGTGATTCCTTCAGTTCATGTGTGCGTGCCTGATCACAAGTAAGTGTTAAATATGTGCATAATGAGGACGCTTAGTTATTGTTGGTGATTTATATGGTTAAGGCTTATACTAATGTTATAATTCTACCAGCTGTTTAGGAAGCAATTTACCAGTATGTTTATAGTGATAATCTAGCCTATTGGGTATAATCTATGTTGTTGATTATAGTATTTAGTATCTGTTTAGCACAGTTTATCCCTGTAACTAGTACAGGTAAAGCACTGCTTATCCCCATTGGTAGTTCCACTCGTGAGGTTTATGTTACTTGTAGCAACAGTATATTGTATAGTATATAACAGACTGATTAATTAGTAAGTATTAGTAACGCTGATGTCTTTGTTTTCTCCCCATTTAGGACTACACACACACTCTCACATACTCCCACCGTGTTAATGGGAAATAGAAGTAGAAATTGCCTGTGCATCTGTCTGACCATTGATAATAAAACTCATCAAAGAACGTTCCTGCCTCCCGTGTCCTGACTAGACACCCCGTGTTGTTGACTACATTTCCTAACCACCAAGAGCTTCACTACAAATGGTCCTTCGAGCCGGATGGAGTCAACGATATGGCAACCAGTCGAGAAGGAACCAGCCTCCCTGCTTCACCATCCGTGCGCCCCAAACGCACAGTGCAGCGCCCGAGATGGCTAGACGATTACCTAGTGGAACATACACGCCAGCGTGACATAGAGCAGCTGCACAGGCATGAAGAGGATAAAGCACAGCCCAGTCCCACTAGAAGCACATCCCCCATGCCACCAATGCAGAATGCGCACGAAGCAATAATGCACCAAGTTCTGGAGACTGCACGGCAACAAAGTGAGACGGCTCAGAAGCAAACAGAGCTTTTGGAGCTTGTTCTGCAGCACCATTCCTCCCAATCCTCAGCTCAGTCGTCAAGGAGGTCATCACGGAAACAGACTCCAGTCCGCCAACTCCACCCAGAAAGAGTAGGCGAACCGCAGTTCTCCCCTGCCCGTGCACCTCACTACTCCCCAGCTGAGGATCACCTAAGTAGAGCTGCAGAACTAACCGACCAGCTAGAAGATTTGAGTATCCATGAGCCAGAGTGGACACTTCCCCCACCTCTCAGCCAAGCCACTCACCCCCTCCAACGTGCAATCGAAGTACCCCACGGCCTTCAGGCTGGCAAGCAGGAGAACCAACAGAAACAAGGCTCCTCTCGTCAGCCCAGCCAGCCCAATATGCTAACCCAGAACCTGCCGCAATCAGAGGGCCTGGCAAGAAGCGGACCCTCATACTGGCCACAGACCTCCTACCCGAACCCACGAAGCACATCCAATGTGGCTTCGCCTAGCCGCAAGTACAAGGAAAGGAATGAGCCTCAGCAGAGTTACCCGCCACCAACCTGGGCGACACCTCAGGTCATGCAGCAGCCCATGCATCAACACATGCCTCAGTCTGCACACCAGTCCGCACATCAACCTCCGTATGTGCCCTACCTCGCCTACCAAGGGAACCCAGTCATAGCGAGACCATATCCCTCCACAGTATACCAGCATGCACCCCCCAATATAGAAGGTCCAACATTCCCGGACTTTAACAAGGAGGATAGAGCCCAATACGTGGAACTACGCCTTTCCCTCAGTACACTCCTCAATCCTTCTCATTCCGAGCATTACAAGTATGCCATTCTGCTGTAGCATATAAAGGTGCCGCGTGCCGACCGCCTGGTGCTGGCTTACGCAGAGTCAAGTATGCCCTACTCGGAAGCTCTGAGGGCGCTGGACGAGCGATACGGACGCCCATACCAGTTTGCTCTGAAGGAGATAGAGGACATGGAACGCTTACCACCCATTCGAGACGATAGAGCCCTCGACGAATTTGCCATCAGAGTGCAGTCGCTAGTCGGGATGCTGAGGTTTCTTCAAGGCGAAGGTCACGAGGAACTCCATTGTGGCTCAAACGTGAAGCGCCTCCTCAACAGGCTTCCCAAACACCAACAAGAGAGGTTCCGTCGTCAACAGTACAGGAAGAACCCAGACAAGACGAAGCTGTCCCTCACCGACTTCGCAGAGTGGCTGAGGGTAGAAGTCAGATGCCTGGACATTGAGCCCTCCCTTCATGCTCACAGTGAGAACGACAGGAGAGACCCCAAGTATCAGCCCAAGATAAAGGTCACTACGGTGATGCATGGTACAGACAACCCCCAAGATCCTCCACCTGAAAGGCCCTCCAAAGTATATCAACCTGTCCAGACCCAAGGGAAGGGTAAGATATACTGCCCCTACTGCGAGTCAGAACACTACCTCAGCCAATGCGAACGCTTCGCTAAGCTGACCAGAGGGGAGATAGTGGACTGGATCAAAGCCAAGAGAAGGTGTTGGAGATGCGGTCGTCCTCACCTAGCCTCTGCCTGCGACCTGAAGAAGCCGTGTCGACTCTGTAAGTCCAAACACCTCTCCGTCCTGCATGAGGTTAACCAGAGGAGTGGGAACGAGCCCACCATCACCTCAATAGCAGAGACTCACTACCTGGATCAGCCAAACGGATACAATCGAGTGCTCCTGAAGATCGTCTGAGTCAACCTGCACTACATGGGCAGAGTCTTCAACACCTATGCAGTGCTGGATGATGGCTCAGAGAGAACCATCCTGCTCGCTTCAGCAGCATGCCACCTGGGAATACAGGGTCAAGCGGAAGACTTGACCCTTCGCACTATCCGCCAAGATGTCAAGACCCTGTCAGGCTCACAGGTCTCCTTCGCCATCGCCCCAGCATCCGAACCAAGGAAAAGGTTCTCTATTCAAGGTGCCTTCACCGGTGAACAGCTAGGTCTGTCTCAGTACAGCTACCCAGTCACCCAGCTCCAGGAGAAGTATCGCCATCTGCGAGACTTGGCGATTCCACCAATCGACGGAGCTCAGCCAACCCTCCTGATTGGATCTGATCACGCCAACCTGATCGTACCGATCGAGCCGGTGCATGTGGGCCCCCACGGTGGCCCTGCGGCAGTCAAGACTAACCTCGGCTGGACACTCCAAGGTCCAGCAAAGTACATGCAGCAACAGCTTCAGACCACACAGTGCTTCTTCACTGCTGCTTCCTCCCCATCTGCCGAGCTATTCAGCCAAGTCGAACGGCTGTGGCAGCTGGATACACTGCCTTTCAAGAGCGAGAGGTTAGTGAACAGATCCAAACAGGACAAGTACTCAGTGGAGCTGTTGGAGGCCGAGACCACCCGTGTAGAGGTCAACGGAGTGCAGCGGTATGCCACCCCCCTCCTGCGAGTCCAAACCATGCCCAAGCTACAAGTTTCAAGGGAAGTTGTAATGAAGAACCTGCGGAACACAGAGAAGAGGCTAACTAAAGATCCACAGCGTGCATCTACCTACCAAGAGGAGATCAATAAGCTAGAGATAGCTGGGTACATCACCAAGATTAACCCCAGCCAGGCCGACACATCTGAAGAGTCATGGTTCCTGCCCCATCACATGGTCAGGCACAATGGCAAAGACCGCTCGTCTTCAACTGCAGTTTCCAGTACGGCGGGCAGAACCTGAACAACTACCTCCTTCCAGGCCCAACACTGGGACCCTCACTCCTTGGAGTCCTCCTGCGATTCAGAGAGCATCGAGTCGCCATAAGTGGGGACATCAAGGGAATGTTCCATCAGGTTCGCCTGTTGGACAGAGACAAGCCCCTACTGAGGTTCCTCTGGACTCTGGAGGAACCTAAAGACAGACGAACCACCATCAGTGTACCAGTGGGAGGTCCTGCTCTTCGGGACAACATGCAGCCCCTGCTGTGCAACCTTTGCCCTCCAGAAACATGTCATCGAGTCTAGCCAACCAGCAGAGGATGTTCGCCACAGTGTAGAACAGTGTTTCTATGTGGATAACTGTCTGCAGAGTCTGCCCACCAAAGAAGAGGCAAGCAGCCTCGTGAACAAGGTGAAAGCCCTCCTAGCCACAGGCGGCTTCGAGATCCGCCAGTGGGCCAGCAACCAGCCAGAGGTGATCGGCAACCTGCCCAAAGAGGCCAAGGCAGATAGCAGTGAGAGATGGGTCTCCCAGACCCACGGGGAAGCTCAAGAAATGACACTAGGACTCAGTTGGCACTTCATGGAGGACACGCTCCACTACAGACATCGCCCGGTTGCGCCAAGCCAGACGACTATGAGAAATATCTACAAGATACTAGCAAGCCAGTATGACCCCCTAGGTCGTATCCTGCCCTTCACCACAAGGGCCAAAGTCTTGGTCCAGAAACTATGGGCCAAAGACCGCGACTGGGATGACCCACACTTACCGGCCGACATCCTGCAAGCCTGGACCACATGGGAAGAAGAGCTCCCACAGCTCCCAACAGTCAGCCTCTCCCGGTGCTACTTCCCACCAGACGTCGACGTAAGTGCGCTCACCCTCGAGCTCCACGTCTTCTGTGATGCTTCCGAGTCCGCCTATGGGTCAGTCGCCTACCTGCGTGGCGAAGACTTCCAAGGCCAGGTCCACGTATCCTTCATGCTAGCTCGCTCTAGAGTAGCACCGAAAAAACAACAGTCAATACCCCGCCTCGAGCTTTGTGCCGCTCTGACAGGAGCCCAACTTGCCCAACTGATCCAGAGAGAGCTCACTCTTAAGTTGAAAGAGGCGTTGTTGTGGTCTGACTCCACCACAGTGCTTACCTGGATACAGTCCGAGTCATGCCGATACAAGGTGTTCGTCGGGACCCGTGTATCTGAGATACAAGAACTGACCGACCACCGGTCATGGAGGTACGTGGACACGAAGAATAACCCAGCAGACACTATCACCAGAGGAATGACAGTGTCTGACCTAGCCAAGCCAAATCAGTTTAGTCATGGTCCCGCCTTCCTCCAACAACCACGGACCGGTTGGCCACTCAGACCCTCGGTCACAGAAGTTCTGGACGAGACAGAGACAAGGAAGCCTGTGTTCTGTGGCCTCACTTCAACCCTTTCAGCTCCAAAGACCCCAACCACAGAAGACCATTCCACCTTCGAAGACCTCCTTGAGGCCACAAGTAGATCACTGCACGGGGCGGCGTCTCCGTCAAGTGCCCCCAGTGCGGACGACTATGCAGAGGCAGAACTCAGAATCCTTCAGAGAGCACAAGGTGATAGCTTCTCAGAAGAAATCAAGTGCCTACAAACCGGGAAAGTGATTCCACCCAACAGTAGGCTCCTGGCACTTGCCCCAGAGTACGACGTCTCTAAAGGCCTTATCCGCGTAGGCGGTAGGTTGCGCCATTCCACCAGCCTGGAGGAAGACACGTGCACCCGATCCTGCTAGAACCCAAGCATCCTGTCACTAAGCTCATCATACGACAGTACGACAACAAGCTACTCCATCCTGGAGCCGAGAGGGTCTTTGCTGAACTCCGGCGCAAGTTCTGGACCCTCAGAGGGCGTGAAGCAGTGCGCCGCAATCAGCGATTCTGCCCGGTGTGCCAAAAGTGGAGGGCAAAGCCGTCTATTCCCAAGATGGCGGATCTGCCACCGTGCCGTCTCCGCCTCATGAAGCCTCCATTCTACTCAACAGGAGTGGATTGCTTCGGCCCGTTTCAGGTCAAGCGAGGTCGGGGTACTGAGAAAAGATGGGGAATCGTTTTCAAGTGTATGACCACTAGGTGTGTCCACCTAGACGTGCTACACAACATGGATACCGACTCATTCCTTATGTCGCTCAGAAGGTTTGTGGCACGACGAGGGAACCCCTTCAAACTCCTCTCCGACCGTGGGACCAATTTCCGTGGAGGAGAATCGGAGCTCAGAGCAAGTTTCCAGAACATGGGTAAAGAGCTGCAGACCCAACTGGCAAAGCGCCAGATCCGCTTCCAGTTCAACCCCCCAAATGCACCCCACTTTGGCGGGGCCTGGGAGCGGGAAGTCAAGTCCATCAAGGCTGCACTCTACGTTTCTCTTGGAGCACAGACAGTGACCGAAGAAGTCCTGCAGACAGTACTGATTGAGGTAGAAGGAATCCTCAACTCCAAGCCGCTGGGATATGTGTCGACAGATGTAGCCGACGTGGACGCGGTGACCCCCAACTACCTCCTCATGGGGCGGCCCGACTCCTCACTCCCTCCAGTTGTGTACCCTGAATCCGAAATCCTCAGCCGGAGAAGATGGCGACACAGTCAGGTGTTAGCCGACCATTTCTGGACCCACTTCCTGCATAACTACTTACCCTCCTTGCAGTCCAGACAGAAATGGGTGAAGGACACAGAGAACCTCACTGTCGGCACGGTGGTGATGGTGATTGACCAGAGGCTACCTAGAGCGCTGTGGCCTGTAGGACGGGTCACGAAGACCATCAGGAGTGCCGACGGGAAGGTGCGGTCTGCAGAGGTGCAGGTGGACGATAGGACCTACACCAGACCAGTGGCCAAGCTTATTGAGTTACCAGCCATCCCAGAGGACGCCCCGACAACGACTCCGGAAGACAGTTGAGCCTTTCCACGAACTAATCCACACCGTGGATTAGGGGGCGGCTGTACAAAAGGCCCAAGGACTGGGCAGACATAAAGACTGTGGGGTGCTGTTCTGCTGTTCTGCTGTTCTGCAGCTGGACGCCTATCAGACATAAAGGCTGTGGGGTGCTGCTCTGCTGTTCTGCAGCTGGATGCCTCTCAGACATGTCTAGACATGTCAGTCGATAGCCAGCATCTATATATACTAGTGGGCTTTAGTGATTCCTTCAGTTCATGTGTGCGTCCCTGATCACAAGTAAGTGTTAAATATGTGCATAATGAGGACGCTTAGTTATTGTTGGTAATTTATATGGTTAAGGCTTATACTAATGTTATAATTCTACCAGCTGTTTAGGAAGCAATTTACCAGTATGTTTATAGTGATAATCTAGCCTATTGGGTATAATCTATGTTGTTGATTATAGTATTTAGTATCTGTTTAGCACAGTTTATCCCTGTAACTAGTACAGGTAAAGCACTGCTTATCCCCATTGGTAGTTCCACTCGTGAGGTTTATGTTACTTGTAGCAACAGTATATTGTATAGTATATAACAGACTGATTAATAAGTATTAGTAACGCTGATGTCTTTGTTTCCTCCCCATTTAGGACCACACACACACTCTCACATACTCCCACCGTGTTAATGGGAAATAGAAGTAGAAATTGCCTGTGCATCTGTCTGACCATTGATAATAAAACTCATCAAAGAACGTTCCTGCCTCCCGTGTCCTGACTAGACACCCGTGTTGTTGACTAAATTTCCTAACCACCAAGAGCTTCACTACACCCGCCCTGACATATGTTTTGTAGTGAGTAAACTGTCACAGCATTTTGCTGACCCCACAGAGGAGCATTGGCCGATTACAGCAAAACATGTCTTTTGTTATCTACAGCAGATAGGTTTACTGTCCAACGGACAACAGGGTAGCAGACACTATGAGGAAACCTGTTCCAAATTAAAATTGAAGGGATTAGCAAAGGTCATGTTTAATGTGTAAATATTGACTGCCATACGATGTTTTGGATTATATTATTTCCTTTGTAAAATGTTTTTCGGAGAAGTTATTCAGTATGCTAATACAACCCTAAGTGGGAGTGTTGAAGTCAGAGGTTCTATGTAGGATTGTTAGTAACTGTCTAAATGCATATATAACTGTTTCCACTAGAGGGCACTCTAGGCGGAGCCACTCAAGAACACCACCAGGTGGTGAGTATAAATAGAGATGTCTCCTCCTACTCTATCTCTTTCCCCCCAGCCTTTCAGTGAGAGGAGAACTCTAGAACTGCTGCTCATACCATGTGAATAAATAAACCACGCCAGTTAAAGGCTAAAGATAGAAACCATGCCTCTTGACCACATTATTGTCGCCCTATAGCCGGATTCTGTCAACAGTGTGGCTTCAGGCATCTTAGCCTTGTCATATTGTACTCTTCTCCCACACACAATAAAACAACAAGCAGCAGTAAAGTGAAAGAGAAAAACCTTAATACCCTAACCTTAAGACCATAACCCTAACCCTAAGACCCTAGCCCTAAGAACCTAACCCTAAGACCCTAACCCTAACAACCTAAGACCCTAACCCTAAGACCCTAACCCTAACAACCTAAGACCCTAACCCTGAAACCGTTCCCTTACTATTCTCATTGCTACATGTAGGTGATTCTGCAGATTCCTATACACACTACAGTGCTTCATAATTTGAATAACACTAAATAACATATACTGTCTTCTGTCTGCTGGGGAATTGCCCATATTCACACAGCAGCTAATTTGCTCTTATGTCATGCTCAGGTTGAGTACCTAGGTTTTTAACAGGCCCAACCTGAGCATGACATAAGAGCAAAATGACCGCTGCGTTGTTGGTTCACAAGCTCTAAATATAGACGGATGCCTGGTTTCCCCTTATATGAAATATGATCTAGTTCATTATACTACTGATATCACACCTATAGTTTTGGATTTTAGTGTGATCCATATACCACTGTATAATAACAATATATAATAACAATGTAAACACTGTATACATCTTCTGGACGCCTCAGACCTACTCCTATCTGAGCTCCGGGAGGGTCATCAAAGAGAAGCCGCCTATTCTCGGTCCTTGCCCCACAATGGTGGAACGAACTTCCCACCACAGTTAGGACAGCCGAAACCCGACCAATATTTCGCTGCAGACTAAAGACACACTTCTTCAATCAATATCTGAAAAATATATATATAATTATTGAAAAAATCGAACCCTAACTAACCTTACTGTCATGCAATTGTCCTAATATACTAACCCACACTGTAGCACTCAACACTTTGATGAACATTGTTACTCAGCCGATAGAGTTGTACCCTTCCTGCTGACTTGTTGTACAAAACTTGTAAGTCGCTTTGGATAAAAGCATCAGCTAAATGACAAAATGCAAATGTAAATATATCTATATCTGTATGTATATATATCTACTCATATTATTTATACCACTGGCTAGATTGGTTAGTGTATTCATACCCGTACTATTGTTTAATAATACTGTACATACATTAGTTTAGCATATTTCGATTTTTCATATATAATCCATATACACATATATATATTCTATTGCCCCTTTGCACTTTGGTTAGATGCAAACTTAATTTTGTTGTACTCTGAACTTGTACTTGTGCAATGACAAATAAACTGAATAATGATTTTTATTTTCTATTTTCAGGCTATTTAACTTGATTAAATGATTGGTGGGGGTTTAGACTTCAAATATTGTTTATTTCACAAGAAAAAAGCATAAATACAATAACTATTTAATATTGTATTTATATATTTTTCATGACCCCCCCAAAATCATCTTGCGACCCCCAGTTTGAGAACCATTGTGTTAAGATATTTTTACCATTTGAGCATCAGTGATGTAGTTATTATAAAAGGTGGCTAGACTATGAACTCCAGTCGATTACAGTAACGCCAATACAAGTGCTGTAAGTGGTATTTTCTTTGTTAAAATAAGTGGCCTACATGTTAAAATAATAGCTCTACACTTTGACAGCCATCACTGATAGAGAGTTTTGTCAGTCAAATGGGTCTCCCAGTCCCTCAGCTCTGCAGTAAACAGAAGATACATTATCTGGTATCCCTTCTTACTTTATCCAATCAATAAGTAAAACAATCTGCCAGTGCAGTAAGCAAATTTGGATTGGCAAGATGTCTTGAAATAAGTAAACATATCTAGGGTTCTATCTCCTGATTGGATAAAGTGGGAAGGGATACCAGAAAATTTATTTTCTGTTTACTGCAGAGCGGACAAAAACACAGATGGCTGTCGTAATGTAGAGCTATTCACTTATTTTAACACTTATTCTAACAAAAACATACCACTTAATTTATTAAAGCAGGATATATACACACATTCCTCCTAAAGGAGATTCTGTTATTCTCGAAAAAGCCAAGACAACCTGCAGACAATAATGTTCCTGTCAACGTTTTCTGTCACAAAAAAAAAACGATTCTGGAACAACGCCTTGGGACAAGTCCGGAAGAGAGTGATACACATTCACACTTACATCACGGAATGCCTTTTTCCACCACAACTGTCAGTCAGAGAGAAAGGGGTAGATCTTCTAAAGTTTTTGTTTAACTTTTTGGTAGAAGTGTTACATTTCTTCAGCCTGCGCCGGGTGGGCCGAACAGGGCTAAACAACGGCTCGAGGTGTGGAATACTTTGAATGTTAGGACAGCGCAGGAATCCTGCGGCGAGACTGTGTTTGTTGGGTGGGTGTGAGACTGTGAGAAAAGTGGGATAAACAAGGACAAATGTAAGGGGGCACAACGTAGCGCCATACCTGCGATGGTGTGGTCTTGAATCTGGCTCGGTACATGAGAATGTATATAATTAACGCAATTGTCTTGTCTGACACAAATTTAGAAGACCAGAGTGAGGTTCTTTCACACTGCCGTGATATTTTTTTTATTATTATAATCTTTTTTTTATTTTGTCTTTATTTGTATATACGTACGTACATACAAATACGTTTCATGTTCATTGGAATGTCCAACTGAAGAATCAGCAATACACATTATAAATCAATACAAAAAGGATAATATTGTGTGGCTTCAGGCATCTTACTTTTGTCATATTGTACTCTTCTCCCACACACAATAAAACAACAAGCAGCAGTAAAGTGAAAGAGAAAAACCTTAAGACCATAATCCTAACCCTAACAACCTAAGACCCTAACCCTGAAACTGTTCCCTTACTATTCTCATTGCTAGGTGATTCTGCAGTTGCATTTCAAGGCCATATAGGCCAAGTCCCATTGAGCAAACACACTGGTACCAATAACAATCATAATACAACCTTGAGAATCGTATTGCTTTTATAGCCTACACTACAACATAAAAATGATTTAAAACGTTAAACAAGGAAGCTTTTGGTTTTGTGTCCTGTTTCGATCCTCTTGCAAAGGAAAATGTGTTCCTGTTGTTGCAAATGAACAGAAGATGTGTATTACAATGCAACAGGTTCGGTACCAGGTATCAGGTCATATACTGTACCAACTTTTCAATCACAATGCACTTCAGAAATGAATGTACGTCACGTCTTCTAATGATGGAGAATGTTTGAACGGAAGTATCTTATCATAGATCTATGTGAACTATAGCGTCACTAGTTCTGCTGGCAGACATGGAAAAAAAAAGAAAAGAAACACCGTCAATCTTCATTACGCTTGGTGTCTGGTATCGATCTGCTCATCTCTCAGCCCTCATCTCTCCACTCCTCTCCTCTAAACTCTTATTCTCCTCTCTTCCTCTTCTCTGTTCTCTCTCTCTCTCTCTCTCTCTCTCTCTCTCTCTCTCTCTCTCTCTCTCTCATCCCGCGTGCCTCTATCTTCACCTTGTGAACATCGGCTTGTCAGTTCTCTCCCAAGGGTTGCCATGGTAATAGACCGTTTGATCCAACAGGTCATCACTGCCTGATGAACTTCTGATGGATGAAAATAGCCCATGATGAATGAGCTTCTCTCTCAAGACACACAGGCAGGTTTATCTCTGTCCAGCCATTCAACTCTGCAACTGATTTACAACGTTTGTTAAATCATGGGAGATGTGACGTTAGCTTTTTAGGTCTGTACCTACAGGTCCTACAGACTTTTAATGGTAATGCCTGTGTTGTGTTTTTCTGCTTTTATGTATTGTACTGTATGTTTTGTTATGCACCTGGCTGCTACAGGAATGTCTCCTTGCCCCCTCACACAAACATGTGACCTCCTTGCCAAGTTTCAGCCTCCTCGGGCGCAAAAGGATGGGGACACTTTTGTGGACCAGACCAATCAACAGAGTGAGCTATAGCGCTGCTGGTCGCAGCTAATAAAGTTGAGTTGAATTGAATTGACAGACCTTTGATATTATGGGATGTCACTATCATGCTATGTAATGTGTTATTTCTTGTAGATTATAAATGTGACGTATGAACACATACATATTCAGTAGTGTGGACCTGTGGAGAAGAGTAATTATGTTATGTATTTAAAGGTCCAATCTGTGATCCACGTAAACAAATGGTTAACCCCACCGCCAAATAGAAAAATGGAAATGGAGAGTTGTTTTCATTCTGTATTTGAATGAGTGAGCTGTTGATAAAAGCATTAGACAAGAGGCAAATATGAGTTTTTAATATTTTTGTTTTCTCAGTTTGCTTGCATTGTAATGTTTGTAAACACTGGAGTAGACCTATATTCTGATGTAGAATGGGGTAAAAAATACATTAACACTTTCACTGCCACTCACGAGTATTCTCGGAATTATTAATATCTCGTTGAAAGCCACTCATGAGATTTCTCGTATTTTTTTTAGCGATCTGAAATCATTATTGCATCACGCGAGCCTACCCTAGTATACTCGAGTGCCGCCGGCGATCAGATGTGGAAAAAAGCGCCCCCTATCGTCTCCCAGATGACATAAGGGATTTTGGAATGGACTCAATGAAAATGGATGGGGGAAAAAATCCTGTACTCCACATTTTCCAGTCCACCCATGCAGCCGGAGTACCAGGGTTCATTCAGGGGGCTCTCAGCCCTGCGGAATCATGTGTTACACTGTACACACATTGGATCTATACACTTATCGATTTTTTCGAATGGTGATCAGGAATTGGAATATACCAGTTGGATACCATCTGATGTCAGGTAAGGAATCTATGTTATCAGTGTTAGGATAATCAGACTCATTTTGATGAAGATATAGGCTGTTTTGTGAAATGTCCTCTATCGGTTTCACTGTAAAATCCATGAGGAAATGAACACGGCTATTATCAGCGCGCGGCTCGAATGGGCGTGCATGTATGTATAATATTGATCATCTAGCGTTTATTTGAAAACGATTCATAAATAGGCCGACAAATATCAACGTTCTGGAATATTCCAGTAAAAGACGATTTTCATAGAATGCCCCAGAATGAACTGTTTTTTACCTCAAAACGGGTGCTTTTCAAAATGCTATAAAAAGGAAATGAAGCGATAAAAAACCAATCTGCCTTGACAGCACTGACTGGAAAAGGATTCTTTGATAAGCGACAGGGAAGGTTAGACACATAGCCATAATTTAAAACATAGATTAGGCGATATTAACGATAACATTAAAGTGGATGGTGGCATTGAAGCGCTAACTCTGGCGCCACCTCGTGGCATAGAAAGTGTTAAAGACGTTTAACATTTCGACAGGGATCCAGTTTGTCTCTGGTGACACTTTATATATTCAATACTAAATATAGACCATACTTTATTTTGACCTTTAGTCAACCCCTTCCCCCAAACCAAAATAACACACAAAAAACTACACGTTGCAGCTTTAATGCTGTTTAACTATGAAATTGTGAGGATTATTTATTATGACCTGGTAAAGGGGTGAAAAACAACATGGAAACTGCTTAACATTTCTGACCTTCTAATAAGTGTTACGGACAGTGTGGAATTCTGCCCTTCGCTGGGGATGAAAGAGTTTCAGAAAGCAGTCAGCCCACATGCAAGCTGCCTGGAATCCTCTCCTTTCCTTTCCTCTCCTCTCCTTTCCTTTCCTTTCCTTTCCTTTCCTTTCCTTTCCTTTCCTTTCCTTTCCTTTCCTTTCCTTTCCTTTCCTTTCCTTTCCTTTCCTTTCCTTTCCTTTCCTTTCCTTTCCTTTCCTTTCCTTTCCTTTCCTTTCCTTTCCTTTCCTTTCATTTCCTCTCCTCTCCTCTCCTCTCCTCTCCTCTCCTCTCCTCTCCTCTCCTCTCCTCTCCTCTCCTCTCCTCTCCTCTCCTCTCCTCTCCTCTCCTCTCTTCTCTTCTCTTCTCTTCTCTTCTCTTCTCCTCTCCTCTCCTCTCCTCTTCTCTCCCATCCTCCCCTTTCCTTTAGTCTCCTGTCCTTTCCTCTCCTCTCCTCTCTTTTCCTCTCCTTTCCTTTTCTTTTCTTTCCTCTCCTATCCTTTCCTTTACTTTCCTTTCCTACTCTCACCAATTCTCTCTCCTGTCCTCTCCTTTTTTCTCCTACTCTCTCCCCTTTTCTTTCCTCTCCTCTTTTCTCCTCTCCTACTCTCTCACCTCATTTCTCTCTTCTCTCCTCTCCTATTCTTTTTTTTTGCCATTTTCTCCCATGTTCTCCCTAATTTAGTCATTAATCCAATTCCCTGTGTGTCATGGTCCTGGTCGTTGCGCTACCCTACTGTCAGTCTGGGGAGGGTGTAGACTACCACATTCCTCCTCCAATACATGTGGAGTTGCCAGTGGCTTCTTTTCACCTGATAGTAAGGTTCAAGCTATCTCCCCCAGATCCCCTCCCTGCTGAACAGGTGCAGCGACCAACCAGTAAGAGTCGCTAATGCAACGGCCAGGACTCATACCGCACCAGCTTCCAACACGTGAACACTGCCAATTGAGTTAGTTGTAACGTCTGAGCAAGCCACAAAGTACTGAACTGAACCTGGGTCTCTGTGGTAAGAGAGTATTTTACCTCCACACTACCCAGATGCCCCTTCTTTCCCCGTCTGACCTCTCCTCGCTCACCTATTCTCATCTCCTTTCCCCTATCCAGGGCTCTCCTCTTCTCTCCCCTCCCCTCCCCTCCCCTCTTCTCTACTCCTCTCCTCTCCCTAATTCCTATCCCACGTCTTTCCTCTCCTCTCCCCTCCTCTGTTCTCTTCTCCCCTCTTTTCCTCTCCTCTCCCATCCTCTTTTATCCCCTCTCCTCTCCTCTCCTCTCCTCTCCTCTCCTCTCCTCTCCTCTCCTCTCCTCTCCTCTCCTCTCCTCTCCTCTCCTCTCCTCTCCTCTCCTCTCCTCTCCTCTCCCGTCCGTCCCGTCCCGTCCCGTCCTGTCCTGTCCTGTCCTGTCCTGTCCTGTCCTGTCCTGTCCTGTCCTGTCCTGTCCTGTCCTGTCCTGTCCTGTCCTGTCCTGTCCTCTCCTCTCCTCTCCTCTCCTCTCCTCTCCTCTCCTCTCCTCTCCTCTCCTCTCCCCTCCCCTCCTCTCCCCTCCCGTCCCGTGCTGTCCTGTCCTGTCCTGTCCTGTCCCGTCTTGTCCTGTCCTGTCCTGTCCTGTCCTGTCCTGTCCTGTCCTGTCCTGTCCTGTCCTGTCCTGTCCTGTCCTGTCCTGTCCTGTCCTGTCCTGTCCTGTCCTGTCCTGTCCTCTCCTCTCCTCTCTCTTCTCCTCTCCTCTCCTCTCCTCTCCTCTCCTCTCCTCTCCTCTCCTCTCCTCTCCTCTCCTCTCCTCTCCTCTCCTCTCCTCTCCTCTCCCCTCCCCTCCTCTCCTCTCCTCTCCTCTCCTCTCCTCTCCTCTCCTCTCCTCTCCTCTCCTCTCCTCTCCTCTCCTCTCCTCTCCTCTCCTCTCCTCTCCTCTCCTCTCCCTAATTCCTTCCCCACTTCTTTCCTCTCTACTCCCCCCTCTCCTCTCCTCTCCTCTCCTCTCCTCTCCTCTCCTCTCCCTCTCCTCTCCTCTCCTCTCCTCTCCTCTCCTCTCCTCTCCTCTCCTCTCCTCTCCTCTCCTCTCCTCTCCTCTCCCTAATTCCTTCCCCACTTCTTCCTCTCTACTCCCCTCCCCTTTCTGCTTAACATTTCTGACCTGCTAATAAGGGTTACGGACAGTGTGGAATTCTGCCCTTTGCTGGGGGTGACGGGCTTCATAAGCTTGTAGCATAACAAAACTGGCCATTTGCCTCGCTAATTAACACTTTGTAAACTCTTTATAGCGGAAATCATAAAAGTAAGTGTCACTGCCATGTTGTTGACTGTGTGGTGTGTAGAATATAGTTAGCATGTCCCGGTGGCCACAGTAAGAGCCTGGTCCCTAAGCACTACAGGAGCTGAGTTAAAGGCTGGCTCAAAGGCAGACTCTTTAAATCACACTCTTACAAGACAAATATTCAATCTTGCAAATTGCCCCCTTAGGCACGGACTTACTCACTCACACACAAACACACACACGTGCATGCGTACATGCACACACACACACACACACACACACACACACACACACACACACACACACAGCACGCACACACAAACACACACACACACACACACACACAAACAAACAAACACATACACTTAGGAAAGCACACAACTTGTTCCCTACTCTGTCTCAGTCTCTCTCTCTCTCTCTCTCTCTAGCGCTCCTCTCTCTCTCTCTCTCTCTGTCTCATTTATTGATCAGTCGTTATTTCAGGGGTGTATGTGGAGCATTTGGGGTGAGGTCATCTGAAGTTTTTTTTTATCCCGTCTGTCTAGACTCGAGATGGGGCATGGGGGTGAAACTAATGTTCTCTATGCAGCTTGCAACCTCGCTAAAAAAGTTGGCGATCCATTTCAAAGGTCACGCAGTTTAAAACGATGGCTGTGTTTGCAATGACCAGAACCGTTTTGTTAAAGATGTATGCAGAAAGGGATTTTAATACGGGGAATAAGCATTTAATCGGCCTGGCAATGAGGACCGTGTGAAGATCCAACGTGCCTCAAATAGATCCGCTATCAACTCTATCTTTAATCTTTCAAAATGTTCAGTTGCTATCGCTATTAGCTCTATCTTTAATCTTTCAAAATGTACAGTTGCTATTGCATGCACTCATCTGTGTTTCACCACACACATGAGTGCATGCTTACCAACTGTCCGTCTGCAACACTACTATCACCAACATCTAAGAAGGGAGATCCCCCTTGAATGGCCCTTCTAAGGTTTCTCTCCTCCACACTGCCTGTGGAGCTTTTTTCCCCTATTGTTAGGTTTTAGTGAGTTTTTCCTTACCTTCGCGTGGGGTATGTCTGGGAGTGCTTGCATTCTTTCATTTATTTGCATTCATCTAAAAATGTTTGGACCTTATGGTGTTCTTGTTCTGTTCTTGACTTATTGTTATGTTTTCTTGACTTGTTTAAAGAAGACCTGTACGGCCCATGGGGACATTAACGTGTGTTGTCGGGCCCTATAAATAAATTTGATTTGATTTGATTTATGCAGTAGGTTACACGGTTATTGAAAATGTATTGAATTTTTGTAAACCACCTGTCATTGTATGAAGAAACATGACCAAAACATGGAAGGTTTGGCGAAGAAAAGCAATGTGAGTCAGGTCATCACAAGCTTGTAATTACATCCCTGAAAAAATGCATCTACTCTGACTGCCACCTCTGCCAGATGCTTTTGTGTAAATGCCCAAAACTGGAAGAGTTTTTTAATATTCTAATCATTTCAGATTTGTCTGTGAACATTCATTGCCACTAGAGGAAGAACCCTATTGGTTTTTGTGACCCCATGACCTCTCCTCTAATGCCACCATCACCCGATGCTCGATATTGGCTTTTTTACTGATACCGATATACTGATATTGTCCAACTCTTAATTTCCGATACCGATATCAACCGATATCAACCGATACCGATATATGCAGGGTTTCCCCCCCCCCCCCCCAAAAACGGAATAATTTCAGGTAATTAACATTACATATCTTATGTCGTGTAATTAACACAACATTATGCATACTTTGACAATAAATAAAATAATAATTTGTTCTTACTTGCTGGGTAAATAAAGGTTAAATAAATGCAAAAATACGATACCGATATTTTCCGATATCACATTTTTTATGCCAATATCGGTAGGCCGATAATATCGGACATCCCTACCCCAAACCTTTGATGTTCAAATGAGCGTATCTCCTGATTCGTTAGTCACGGAAATTATAACCCATACATCATGCACCACAAAGGTGTCACCTGTTGGCACAAAGGACAGTTTACCACCACGTCCTGTGTTTTTTTTTTTTTTTTTTTTTTTTAATCTCATAAGGACCTCTGAAGTCTGCCATATTGGATTTTCCACTATGTCAAATATTTGGAAAATCACTTTTCCTCCCTATTTTCTCTTGGCTGTTTACCTGATTCTCACGGAAATTGCCGTGTGGCATGTAGAGTTCATA
>NW_028171096.1:0-11856 GCF_963971535.1 Notolepis coatsorum
ATTAGGTATGTATTTTTAGGCGGATTCTCAGAAAATATGTCTCGGACTTAAGAGGTTAACAGACATGCTCACTTCCTTCGTTAACCTGTTAAGCTGTAAGCCGTATTTCGCCTAAAGGTACATGCCTAAGTAAATGGAAGATTGCTCCACTTCTGCAAGGTCAATTTGCATGTTCTTTGTATCTAGGAACATCTAGGCACCTGGGGGTATGTATTTCCAGTGTCAGAAATATTGTGTCTGTTACTAGGCTTGAGTAGATTGTGAGGAAACAAAGGAGAATATAAATTATGATTTATGATTTTTGCATCTTTGATCAAAAATGTATACGGGTATGAGAAAATGCTCACTGAGCTCATTCACCACCTTATTGAGATCATGTGTAAAAAAAATCTAAGCAAATGAACCGCGGGAAGATGATTAAACAGAAGGATTTGTAGATACAGTAATTAATGATAATCGATTTGAATTATAAATTCATATTTTACCTTGAACTTGACCTTGACCTTATTATGGCCAAATCATACATCTATGGATAGGGAAAATGCTCCTCTTTCCAATGGCAGGGTTGAATCTGGATTTAGTAATTTCCTTGCGGTTTTTACGATAATTAGCATTTTCCGATAAATTGGTATTTCCGATAAATCGTATAAAACATCGGTAAAAATGAAAATATACACTTTGACTACTGTTTTTGATAGGGTTATGGTCTTTACTCTTGGCTACAAAAAATTTATATTTAAAAACATTGACCTCTTAACATCCAAGGGCCCACATGTGGACGATTCTTTGCCGACCTCTAGTGGCTCGGGTGTGCATTTCTTTTAATACAATATATAGATAGAATTATAGCCCTATTTATTGTCTGTCGATTGCCCTTTCAGGTGACAAAATCCGTTCAGCGGTTCTCGAGTTACATGCCGATATATGAGGCATGCCCCAAAGTACGCAAAAGTACACATTACCACCCCCGACTCCCGGGGCTCTAGCTCCGTCAATCATTTGGCGATCTAGAAAATCTTTGCACAGGATTGTAGCCAATGAGTGTGGCTTTCCAATGATCCCCCATGGTATGATAATTGGTGATCTAATACGGTCTCTATTGATCGATTTATGATAAAGAAAAGCAGGGTCCCCCTATAGGGGGACCTTTCTCACTTCCTTCGTTAACTGTGTGACTCACAGTCCTTGTCCTTCTATCAAAGTACATTCTGGAATATCATTTCATATCAATATCATTTCATATAATTCCATGTAAGTTTTTTTTTGTTTTGTTTGCATGTGGCAGTGCCAGATCACGAATCATCCATCATCATGAAGCATATTCCAGCTGCATCATATTCCAGCTGCATCATATTCCAGCTGCATCATTCAGCCACGTGTGTCAACGTGCGGTTAGTTCTGTCTCCTCCGTCTCTGTGTCGCATCAATCGTGCACTCGCTGGTCCAGGACTATTCTTAGAAGGCGATATGTCGTCCGCGGCCCTCGTGGAGTTCTTTAAGTAGATTGATCGCTCATTGGCTGGAATGTAACCGAGCCAAATCGTGATTAATGGTCGGGCTGGGAGCCGGTGTGACGATCCGAGTCCATTAGATTTGCTGGGTGTAAAAAGGAGGGAAGATTGGAGCCATTTAAAGCCGGAGGATTAGTGGGTCTGGAAGCGCCGCTCTGCAGTGTGAGGACAAAGGAACAGAGCAGAACGGAGGCTCTATAGTATAAGATATAATCTTATATCATTAGTATAAAATATGGCCTGCTTTTAATTAAAACATGATCAATAACCTCCCTACCTCAGTATAGAACTGTTTTTAATTTAAAACATGATCAATAACCTCCCCACCTCAGTATGTAACTGTTTTTAGTTTAAAACATGATCACAAACCTCCCTACCTCAGTGTGTAACTGTTTAAAAAATTATTATCCACTTTTTCTCCCCATTTTCTATTTTTCTCCCATCCCAATTTCGTATTATCCAATTCTTCCCTCCCCTGTCTTGAACGTTGCTAGACTATGCATCCCACTGGTCGGTTGTAGTGAGGACAGAAGCCTTGCATCACGTGTCCACTCCGGTACACGAGGAGGCAGCCTGTCGCATCTTTTCACCGCAGCAGCTCGAACTCTCAGTGGCGAGGAGTAACGCGTGGGAGGCTCACGCTGCCCCCGCTACTTCCTGCTTCTGTCGCACCGGCGTCACCAAACTGACCTGTAGGAGTCGCTGTCCACAACGTCCAATCCCCACCCACCAGCTTTCCCACCCCTAACACTGCCAATTGTGTTAGTATGAACGACCGGCCAGCCGGTAGCAACGCCAAGAGCTGGGCTCGAACCCAGCATCTCCTGCGTTAGTGGCGAGCGCCGTGCCCACTGTGCCACTTAGCCGCCCCTAGTGTGTAACTGTTTTTAATTTAAAACATGATCACAAACCTCCCTACCTCAGTGTGTAACTGTTTTTAATTTAAAACATGATCACAAACCTCCCTACCTCAGTGTGTAACTGTTTTTAATCTAAAACATGATCACAGACCTCCCTACCTCAGTGTGTAACTGTTTTTAATTTAAAACATGATCACAAACCTCCCTACCTCAGTGTGTAACTGTTTTTAATCTAAAACATGATCACAAACCTCCCTACCTCAGTGTGTAACTGTTTCTTCTTCCTTCTCTTTTCACCTGTGTTTTGTCCTATTTATGCAAATATAGTTACATGTATTCTCAACTGTTTATTTGTAATCTTGACAGCATTGTAAATTAGGGTAAAACATCAATGTCCCTTTTCGAGAATAAATAAAGGTTTCTAATCAAATCTAAATATTTTACTGTTTATCCATCCTGATATTTGGCATTTGACTTGGTCTTGTAAATCTATCCTCTTCAGGCAGTAGAAACAGAAAGAATAACCACATCTATAATGTTACAGTAGATAAGTATTTCTATAATGTTAGATATGTATTTCTATAACATTAGATAAGTGTTTCTATAATGTTAGATAAGTATTTCTATAACATTAGATAAGTGTTTCTATAACATTAGATAAGTATTTCTATAACATTAAATAAGTATTTCTATAACATTAGATAAGTATTTCTATAACATTAGATAAATATTTCTATAACATTAGATAAGTATTTCTATAGATAAGTATTTCTATAACATTAGATAAGTGTTTCTATAACATTAAATAAGTATTTCTATAACATTAGATACGTGTTTCTATAACATTAGATAAGTGTTTCTATAACATTAGATAAGTATTTCTATAACATTAAATAAGTATTTCTATAACATTAGATAAGTGTTTCTATAACATTAAATAAGTAAACATTAGATAAGTGTTTCTATAACATTAGATAAGTGTTTCTATAACATTAGATAAGTATTTCTATAACATTAAATAAGTATTTCTATAACATTAGATAAGTGTTTCTATAACATTAGATAAGTGTTTCTATAACATTAGATAAGTATTTATATAACATTAGATAAGTGTGTCTATAACATGACAGACTACAAAGGCGCCTCCCTCAAACTGAACAGTGACATCTCCTTAGCAAATGACCTCAATACCTTCTATGCGAGGTTTGATGCTGGTAATAACAACACCAGCTCACAAGCCTCGGCAATGGGGGGGGGGGGGGTCGGCTGCTGATGGAGGCGCAGTGTTCAGGGTAACAGAGCATGAGGTGAGGCGGACCTTTAAAAAAGTGAATATCAGGAAGGCAGCAGGTCCAGACGGCATCCCCGGCCGCGTCCTAAAAGTCTGTGCCGACCAACTGGCCCCAGTATTCACTGACATATTTAACCTGTCCTTAGAACAGGCTGTCATCCCCACCTGCCTGAAGAAGTCCACTATTATCCCTGTACCCAAAAAATCCAAGCCTGCTTGCCTCAACGACTACCGCCCTGTAGCTCTCACCTCCATAGCCATGAAGTGCTTCGAGAAGCTAGTAAAGGGCTACATCTGCTCCTCCCTCCCCATCAACATGGACCCCCTGCAATTTGCATACCGCCCCAACAGGTCCACGGAGGACGCCATATCCCATGTGCTGCACACAGCAGCATCACACCTGGACAAGAGGCAGGGGAACTATGTGAGAATGCTATTCATCGACTACAGCTCGGCATTCAATACCATAGTCCCCTCCATACTCATAGCCAAGCTCAGGGACCTGGGCTTGGGCTATGACCTCTGCCAGTGGGTCTTGGACTTCCTGACTGGCAGACCCCAGGTGGTGAGAGCAGGCAACTGCACCTCCTCATCCATCACCCTCAACATAGGGGCCCCCCAGGGCTGTGTTCTGAGTCCCCTCCTCTACTCCCTGTACACACACGACTGTGTGGCTCAGCGGAGTAGCAATACAATCGTCAAATTTGCTGACGACACAGTGGTGGTGGGCCTGATCTCTGCCAACGACGAGAGGGCCTACCTGGAAGAGGTCAAGGTCCTGGCGGGATGGTGCCAGGAAAACAGCCTCTCCCTGAACGTCAGCAAAACAAAGGAGATGATTGTGGACTTCAGGAGGTCGGGGGTCAAGGACTACAGCCCCCTCAGCATCGACGGGGCACCGGTTGAGAGAGTCAACAGCTTTAAGTACCTCGGAGCCTACATATCCGAGGACTTGACATGGACCACACACATTAACAGTGTTGTGAAGAAGGCACGACAACGCCTCTACTTCCTCAGGCGCCTAAGGAAGTTCCAAGTCAGCCAGAAGATCCTTAAGAACTTCTACTCATGTACAATAGAGAGCATCTTGACCGGCAACATCACCTCCTGGTTTGGGAATAGCACTGCACAAGACCAAAGCAGACTACAAAGAGTGACACGTTCAGCCGAACGCACAATTGGAGGGGGGCTCCCCACCCTCCAGAACATTTACTACAAGCGTTGCAAGGGCAAGGCTAAGAGAATCATTAAAGACTCCAGTCACCCGAACAACTGCCTCTTTGAACTGCTGCGGTCAGGCAAGCGATACAGGAGTCTCAAGGCGAGCACAGAAAGACTCAGAAGAAGCTTCTATCCCCAGGCCATCAGGCTGCTAAACGAACAATGAATGAACACTACACAACAACAACCACCAAACGCACATAGCACACACATCCACACGCACACACTCACTTTAAACAAACACACTGTAGCACCCACTCCACACACTTATAGCACACACCCACTTTAAACAAACACACTGTAGCACCCACTCCCCACACTTTATATTTATGGATGAAGGATTGCACTACAACTCGTACACCTTACTGTAAATTGTACCTAAAATTGTACCTCATCCCATTTCTGCTTTGCACTAGATAGTACTGTACATTAGTACACTGCATAGTATTGTGTATTGTATATTATATGGTAACTCAGAACATTGTACATATGTCTATACCGAACACTGTGACCTCATTTTCTTCTTCTAAATTCATGCTATATTATGTTATTATGTTATTTGATACTATCTTGTCTAGCACAGTCTCTGGAGCGTAACAGTAAGAAGCATTTTGTATGAAAGTATTCTGTACTTCTGTATGACAACTATTAAAGAACTTGAACTTGAACTTGAACATTGTTTTGTTGTGTTTTGCTACAGTGAGACCGACTGTAATTGAAGCAGCTGTGTACGTCAACAGCATTGGACCAGTGGACCCCATTAACATGGTGAGACCTTCCCTTTAACACATTAACATGGTGAGACCTTCCCTTTAACACATTAACATGGTGAGACCTTCCCTTTAACACATTAACACGGTGAGACCTTCCCTTTAACACATTAACACAGTGAGACCTTCCCTTTAACACATTAACACGGTGAGACCTTCCCTTTAACACATTAACATGGTGAGACCTTCCCTTTAACACATTAACATGGTGAGACCTTCCCTTTAACACATTAACACGGTGAGACCTTCCCTTTAACACATTAACATGGTGAGAACTTCCCTTTAACAAATTAACATGGTGAGACCTTCCCTTTAACACATTAACACGGTGAGATCTTCCCTTTAACACATTAACACGCTGAGACCTTCCCTTTAACACATTAACATGGTGAGACCTTCCCTTTAACACATTAACACGGTGAGATCTTCCCTTTAACACATTAACACGCTGAGACCTTCCCTTTAACACATTAACATGGTGAGATCTTCCCTTTAACACATTAACACGGTGAGACCGTCCCTTTAACACATTAACATGGTGAGACCTTCCCTTTAACACTTTAACACGGTGAGAACTTCCCTTTAACACATTAACACGCTGAGACCTTCCCTTTAACACATTAACATGGTGAGACCTTCCCTTTAACACATTAACACGGTGAGACCTTCCCTTTTAACCCTGCTTAGGGCACATTTAGCATAAAACAAAACCATTTGCATACACAAAGTAATTTGCGATTCATTATACTTGCAGCAGATGCATGAGTCTGGTCTCTTTTGAAAGGTAACATTTTTAACTAGCCACTGCCCTAATAATAATAATAATAATAATAATAATAATAATAATAATAATAATAATAATAATAATAATAATAATAATAATAATAATAATAATAATAATAATAATAATAATAATAATAATAATAATAATAATAATAATAATAATAATAATAATAATATAGATGGCAGTATAGCAAATTAGAAGGAGACAAATGACCACTAGGGCTGAAATCTTTAGTGGAGTCATATATATGACACATCTGTAACATTTGTGTTCACACCACGTAATCCAGAAGTACCTATTTTTTATTTTTATTTTTTATTATCTTTTTCCCCCTTCTTTCTTCCGTTTTTCTCCCATCCCAATGTTAGTCGTTATGCCAATTCCCAATCCCCTTCCTGGTCGCTGCGCACCTACCCCCTACAGTCGGTCTGGGAGAGTGGAGGCTACCACATGCTTCCTCCGACACATGTGTAGCCAATCAACCGCTTCTTTTCACCTGGCAGCGCGGACTCTCACTGAGAGGGTGTAACGTGTGGAAGGATCACACTACCCCCCTTAGATCCTTTCCTCGCTGAGCAGGCGGCCCGACCGAACTGTAGGAGTCGCTGTTTACAACGACCAGGACCCACCCACCAGCTTTCCCACCCCTAACACTGCCAATTGTGTTAGTATGAACGACCAGCCAAGCTGGTAGCAACGCCGAGAGCTGGGCTCGAACCCAGCATCTCCTGCGTTGGTGGCGAGTGCCTTGCCCACTACACCACCTAGCCGCCCTTGAAAGGTAACATTCTGAAGTTTCTTACACAATAAAGAAAAATCACTTTGTATAACAGTGACACCAAAATAGACACAAGAGCAACCGCTACAAGCTCCCCTTCCTTCCTACATCCATCGCTCTCCTAAATAACACTAGAGGTCGATTCCTTTGAGGTGCCACCTAACAGTGGGCTGTCACCTCTTTCTTTCTTGTCCAAATCCAAATCTTGTTGCAATTTAATTAGGGCAAGGTGCAATATGAAGCTTTTTGAAGCTTTTGAAATGAGTTGACCTACTTATGAATTATGGTTGTATGTCTCTATGCATTGTCATATTCGTCTGAAGTCCTTTTTACTAACCGAATGAATGAATGAATGATCGTATATACAGTATATCTTTTTCTTCTTTGTTTACACTGTTATCGCAGACCGATGCAGCACTCATGATGTTCCTAGTAAATGTCCCCCTCTGGGACAATAACGTTTATTCTTATCTTATTCTTATCTATGAGCAAAGATTTGAGCCACTTCTGTCTGCCGCCTGGACGCGTGCCCCGTGTTGCAGGAGTACACCATCTTCATCTTCGTCATCTTCATCTTCTTCTTCTTCATCGACATCTTCATCTTCTTCTTGCAGGAATGCACCATCTACTTCTTCTTCTTCTTCTTCTTCTTCTTCTTCTTCTTCTTCTTCTTCTTCTTCTTCTTCTTCTTCTTCTTCTTCTTCTTCTTCTTCTTCTTCTTCTTGCAGGAATGCACCAGATCTTCTTCTTCCTCACCTTCTTCTTCTTCTTCTTCTTCTTCTTCTTCTACTTCCTGCAGGAGTACACCATCGACATCTTCTTCGCCCAGACGTGGTACGATGGCCGCCTGAAGTTCAACAGCTCCATGAAGGTGCTCATGCTGAACAGCAACATGGTGGGCAAGATCTGGATCCCCGACACCTTCTTCCGGAACTCCCGCAAGTCGGACGCCCACTGGATCACCACGCCCAACCGCCTGCTGCGGCTGTGGGGCAACGGCCGAGTCATGTACACGCTGAGGTAGGGGAGCGGCGGCCATCTTGTGTGTTTTGTCGGCGGCCATCTTGTGTGTTTTGTCTTTTTTGGGAAATTAGCTCACCGTCTTCTCCAGAGAGAGACAAGAAGATAAGATACCAGTTTCCTCTCTGTGCGTTCAGTAAAAAAAAGCTATCTGGCTGCACGTTAGCCTAGCTTAGCACAATGAATGGAAGCGGACAGTGCCGGTTAGCCTTCGGGAGAGGTGTTAGTTGGACAATGCCACCTCCCTAAAACAAGCCAGAATCACGCCGCTCATAAAAATAAAAAACCTGAACCCCACCGTCATAGGCAACTACCGTCCTGTCTCTCTTCTCTCCTTCCTTTCTAAAACACTTGAACGTGCTGTATCCAACCAACTTACTGCTTATCTCTTACAGAATGACCTCCTAGACCCTAATCAGTCAGGCTTTAGGACTGGTCACTCCACAGAGACAGCCCTCATTGCGGTCACAGAGGCACTTCACTTAGCAAAAGCGAAAGGCCTCTCCTCTGTCCTGATTCTCCTTGATCTATCTGCTGCCTTTGACACAGTCAACCACCAGATCCTCCTCGCGGCCCTCGCAGGAATGGGAGTGGCTGGCTCTGCGCTGACATGGCTGTCATCATACCTCAATGACCGCTCCTACCAAGTGTCATGGAGAGGGACCCTGTCGGCCACCTGCCCCCTGCGGACAGGTGTCCCCCAGGGCTCGGTTTTAGGACCCCTTCTCTTCTCCCTCTACACTAAATCACTGGGTAACATTATCACGTCTCATGGCTTCTCCTACCATTGTTATGCCGACGATACTCAACTCTTCCTCTCCTTCCCTCCCTCAGATATCCACGTCTCTGAGCGGATCTCGGCCTGTCTGTCTGACATCTCCGCCTGGATGATGACCAACCACCTCAAACTGAACCTAAGCAAAACAGAATTGCTCCACCTGCCGGCCAAATCCTTCCCCCTGACCAACCTTTCCATCACAGTCGAGAATGCAGCTGTGACCGCGTCCCCGACCGCCAAGAACCTTGGTGTAACTGAGGGGTACAATTCCCTGACTGTATTGATAAGTATGGTATCATTAAACCACTACCGCTTTATGTACTTTAATTACTGGCCATACAGTACATGATATATAAATATGATGAACACTTCCCACAATGAATCGGTTCCACACAAAGGTGTAATCAAGTATTTATTGCAGCAAAAGGTACATAATATACTTCACTGTATTTTACTTTGGATGCGCTTATAAGGCAAAGGAATGTGCGTAGGCAAATCAATAATGAATGTCCATTCTCTGGTTACGCAGGAGGTAATTATACAACCTGAATCTTAGGGAATTATATCTATGGTACACTAGTAATATATATAGCGGGAGATACTGGAAGGGTCCCCCCGGTTGTAAGCCAGCAGGGGTAGAGGATCTGTCGGTAGTAGAGAGTCTGGTCAACGATGACTAAGGAGACTCCAAGTACAGGAGACGGTGCAATAGCCTCTTGATCCACAGACGAATACAGCTGTTCTCCGTAGACTGTAGCTCCACAGTGAAGAAAGCTAGCCGGCCTCAGGCTCTCTGAGGCGCAGACTCGACTGGTCTCCTCACAGGGTAAATCCAACACGTGTAGGCGTCGGCGATTCTCCGCTCCATAAATCACAGGACCAAAACAAATATAATCCAGCCGCAAAGGGCTATGTAGTCGTCGGGTAGATTAATCCAGTGTACATGTCCACACGGTTCTCGTCTAGGTCTCCTCGGGTGAAAGCGCCATGAAAGCAGCCCAGCCTGGATAAGCACTCTAGCTGGTACGAGGAAGCGTTGGTGATGCTGGTCACTGTAGAACTTTAGCCGCACGATACACTATACACAAATAGACTATTACTGACTTAATAGAAATATGTCGCACTCGACGGTATAGCGCCAAACTCTGACAATTCAGTTATTAATTCGCACGCGGTCTCAATGCTCTATTTTGGGGCCAAACAGGCCATACTTCACCGCACGGAGTATCGTGGGTGAGGCTTCAACTTATTGGGTAACTCTACTTCTGTATTCACCTGCGCCATATTTATATGCACGGCGAACAATCTAGTGCCAACCTCATTTCTGTCTCGTATCCCTGGGCAAGGCCGGGCATGTACAGACATGTCTTGACGGTGGCTTTGAACCTGACTCTGGAGGCACGGCCCCGGCGCCTGTGGACCGCTGTCCAATAGGAGAATGAAATATTATGGTCTGTAATAGGCTAAAGGGATATTCCGTGTATATGTACAAGGAATATACAAGGGATATCAAACGATATACAAATACTATGCAATATATATCAATCAATAAATATATATATTCGGTTTAATCTGATCCTTTGTAACACTTGGTGTTGTCCTCGACGACCAGTTGAACTTCTCTGCTCACATCGCAGCGACAACCAGAACCTGCCGAATCCTCCTGAGCAATGTCAGAAGGATCCGCCCCTTCCTGACAAAAGAAGCCACCCAACTCCTCGTCCAATCAACAGTCATCTCCCGCCTCGACTACTGCAACGCACTGCTCGCTGGCCTCCCGGCCATTGCCACTAAGACTCATTCAGAACGCAGCGGCCCGCCTGATCTCAAACCTACCCAAGTCGGCCCATGTCACCCCACTTCTTAGGGACCTGCACTGGCTTCCCATTGCTGCACGAATCCGCTTCAAGGCCCTCGACCTAGCATACCGTGCGGCAAAGGGAACCGCTCCCGCCTACCTCCGGTCAATGGTCTCTAACTACACACCCTCAAGACCCCTACGCTCTGCATCTTCTGGCCGCCTCAGACCTACTCCTATTCAAGCTCCGGGAGGGTCATCAAAGAGAAGTCGCCTATTCTCAGTCCTTGCCCCAAAATGGTGGAATAAACTACCCACCCCAGTTAGGACAGCTGAAACACGTCCAATCTTTCGCCGTCGACTAAAGACGCACTTCTTCAACCATTATCTGAATTAAAAAAAGAAAAGAAATATCTAACCCTAACTAACCGTACTGTCATGCACTTGTCCTAATATACTAACCTACACTGTAGCACTCAACACTTTGATGAACATTGTTGCTCAGCTGATAGAGTTGTGCCCTTCCTGATGGCTTGTCGTACAGAACTTGTGAGTCGCTTTGGTTAAAAGCGTCAGCTAAATGACTAAATGTAAATGTAGGCTAACCGGTACTGTCCGCTTCCATTCATTGTGCTAAGCTAAGCTAGGCTAACGTGCAGCCAGATAGCTTTCTACTGAACGCACAGAGAGGAAACTGGTCTCTATCTTCTTGTCTCTCTCTGGAGAAGACGATGAGCTAATTTCCCAAAATGTTGGCGTGTTCCTTTAACTGTCCACTCCTCTTCAATGTCGTCCGTGCCGCTAGCCTGTGCATTGTTGTAGCCGCCTTCAAGACGGCCGTCGTTATTTGTCAAAGTGTGACGTAAAAGGTTGTTGTTGTTTTTCTCTCGCATTTGTCGCATGTAAATATATACGAGAGATAAACGGAAGACACGCGCTACGCTAAGTGTTTCGCGAGGTCAATCGTACTCCAGGGAGGGAATGCAGCGCGATGCGGTGACGCGCTGACGACACTCACTCTCTTCCCTCTCGCACTTCTTGTCTC
>NW_028171095.1:5000-15532 GCF_963971535.1 Notolepis coatsorum
TATAGAGTTTTCCCCACCAGTCTGACTTCCACACTGGAGGCCAGAGGACGTCTGGTTGTGTCTAGATCTGATATGGTCAGAGCAGAGAGATGTATAGAGACCAACAGCAGCCCACACTGTATAAAAAAAATATAATAATAATCACAGGAAATTCACTGGATTATTTTACAGATGACCTTTTTTTTCTATACTTTAAGTGTAAATACCACAAGAAATACAGCAAATTACCTTTTATCAAAATATTAACCATTAAATAAAGGTTGTAATCTGTAAATGTATTTGATTTTACTGTAATTTGACAGTAAGTATTTGGAAACCATTGATGCCAGACATTTACCGTTTTCTTGCAGCTTTTTTTTCTTGCAGCTCACTTCTGATCTGACCCTCTTGTTACATGATATAGTTGTCAAAACTATACTACTATAGAAGTGAAATACAGGTTAATGTTTTATGGGGTTGCTATATGTTTTATTATGATGCTCTATGTTTTATTATGATGATCTGTGTTTTATTATGATGCTCTATATGTTTTATGATGTCTGTCCTAGGCATACCTACTTACCTTGTACTATCTTCTACCTTGTATTTTGTACTTTTTATATTGTATTGTATCTTATAGTATATTATCGGACTGTGAAGCTATGTACCCCAACCCCCCCCCCTGTACCCCCCCCCCCCCCATGCTGCTTTCACACTGCTTTGGGATTAATAAAGGATCACCTTATCTTATATATATATAAATGACTAAATAGGTTGCACAAGGTAAATTTCAACCAGACACACACGCTTCACAAACAGTTTTCTCCCCACAGCAGTCCGAACACTAAACACCCCCCCCCCCCCCCCCCCCCCCCCTTTGCACAGACGGGCAAGCATCCGTCACTGACTGACACTGTTACATGTGACTGTCCTGTATGTATTTATGTATTTATTGTGGGGATTGGGAGATGGGAGGGGGGGGGGGGGGGGCATTTGATGTCTGATGTTTCATGTTGATGTCCAAGTGCTTTTAACAAACTGTACCGCAAATCATTACCACCAACCATCGTTGTATGGCATTAAAGTATCTTGTGTAAAGTATCTTGTGTATCTTGTGTGTAAATAATAATAATAATAATAATAATAATAATAATAATAATAATAATAATAATAATAATAATAATAATAATAATAATAATAATAATAATAATAATAATAATAATAATAATAATAATAATAATAATAATAATAATAATAATAATAATAATAATAAAATAATAATAATAATAATTCAAGTCAAGTCAAGAGTTTTAATTGTCACGGCATACAAGTATACAATGAAATGCGGGTGGTCTTGCCCGCAACGATGTGCAATACAGTGTTACAACATATAATAGAATCCAATAAAAAACAACATTGTGCAATAAACAGGTAACAGGTAACATGGTGTGACATCTCGGTATCTGTACATAGTTATTTACAGAGCATATAGGACATGCTAGGTAGCTTTGGTAGTGCAATACACTGTTCCTGTTATTCTAATTTAAAGTGGCCTTTCCTTTTGGCCATAAGTGTGCGGCATGCCCATTTCATGTTAAAGTGTTAAGTGGCTGCTAGTGTGTGAGCGTGCACAGCGTGCGTGTCGTGTGTGTGTTCATGTGTGCTTGTGTGTGGATAGTTCAGTGTTCTGTGGCACTCAATGTTCATTGTTCAGGGCTCTGATGGCCTGGGGGAAGAAGCTGAGCCTAAGCCGCTCTGTCCTAGTAGCTGGGGTTCGCAGGCGTCTGCCTGACCTCAGCAGCTGGAACAGGCTGTTATTGGGGTGGTGAGGGTCTTTTATCCTGCAGGCTCTGGATTTGCACCTCTTGTTGTATAGAACCTGCAGGGGGGGTAGTGCAATACCCGTGGTACGCTCGGCTGAGCGCACCACTCTCTGTAGGGCCTTCTTGTCCTGTGCCGTGCTGTTTCCATACCAGGCAGTGATGTTTCCGGTCAAGATGCTCTCTACAGCTCCTGAGTAGAAGGACTGGAGTATCTTCCCCAATACTCTGAACTTCCTTAACTGTCTCAGGTGGTAGAGGCGCTGTTTCGCCTTCTTTACTACTGTGTCTATGTGTGTTGACCATGTCAGATCCTCTGAGATGTGGACCCCCAGGTACTTAAAGCTGCTCACCCTGTCCACGGTAGCCCCGTTAATCATCAGTGGTGTGTGTGTCTCCTGCTGTCCTCTCCTATAATCCACGATCAGCTCCTTGGTTTTACCAATGTTCAGGAGCAGGCTGTTGTCCTGGCACCAGAGTTCCAGTACCTCAACCTCCTCCCGGTAGGCCTTCTCGTCGTTGTCCGAGATCAGCCCCACCACCACCGTGTCGTCTGCGAACTTCACTATGGAGTTGGAGCTGAACTTGGCCACACAGTCGTGTGTGTAGAGTGAGTACAGCAGGGGGCTTAGAACACAGCCCTGGGGGGACCCGATGCTCAGGGTGATGGTGTTGGAGGTCTGACCCCCCCACCCTGACCGCCTGGGGTCTTTCACTCAGAAAGTCCAGTACCCAGGCGCTCAGGGCGGAGCTCAGACCCAGCTCGATCAGCTTGTCCACCAGTCTGGTGGGGACTATGGTGTTGAACGCTGAGCTGTAGTCAATGAACAACAGTCTCACATAGCCCCCCTTCTGACGGTCAAGGTGGGAGAGGGTGCTGTGCAGTACCTGGGAGACCGCGTCGTCAGTGGACCTGTTTGTCCTGTATGCAAATTGCATAGGGTCCATATCACTGGGGAGGGAGGCACAAATGTGGTCCTTGACCAGCCTCTCAAAACATTTCATGACCACAGAGGTGAGTGCCACCGGTCTGTAGTCATTTGGACATGTTGGGGAGGGTTTCTTCGGTACAGGGATGATGGTAGACATCTTGAAGCAGGCAGGGACCACCGACTCCGCCAGGGATTGATTAAATATGGCGGTGAACACCGGGGCAAGCTGGTTGGCACAGGACTTAAGTATGCGTCCTGTTATTCCATCTGGGCCAGCAGCCTTCCTGGTGTTCACCTGCATAAATGCTCTTCTCACACTGTGTACCGTCAATGAGAGAGCGTCCCCGCCCCCCCGCGGATGCCCCCCCCCCCCTCCACAGCAGCCGGCGCACCAGTGACGTCACTAGCCGTTGGGCTAGCAGTGCCACTGTTTGCACCAAACCGCGCGTAGAAGATGTTGAGCTGGTCCGCAAGGGAGGCGTCGTCGCTCCCCATTGAGGGGGCGCTGACTTTGTAGTCAGTTATAGCCCTCAGTCCCTGCCATAATCCTCTTGTGTCATTCTGTGCCATTTGTGCCTCCATCTTGTCGGCATACGTCCTCTTAGCAAGTTTGACAGCCTTGCGCAGAGTGTAGACTGTTGTCTTGTACTCTTCCATGTTTCCTGACTCTCTGCCCCGGTTATAAGCAGTGGTGCGAGAGTTCAGGGCTGCTAATAATAATAATAATAATAATAATAATAATAATAATAATAATAATAATAATAATAATAATAATAATAATAATAATAATAATAATAATAATAATAATAAATAATAATAATAATAATAATAATAATAATAATAATAATAATAATAATAATAATAATAATAATAATTAATAAACAAATATAAATAATATAAATCTGAATCTAAATCTAATTTTAATTATTTAATGTCCTATTATATTATAGTCAAAATAATGCCTGGATAGCCTGTTACGATTCAAGGTAGGAAGTTGAGTCCAATAGTAGAAGGTATAAGGAGGCGGAGATGGGTTGCTGTTCTCAAAATATGTGTTTATTTTATTATCAGAAATCACTAGAGCAAGATACTGTAACGATAAAGAATAAGTAGCCAGGCTACAACTGAGAGGTATATATTTAAGGGCAAGAGAGCCGTACACAAGACGGATAAAGAAGAACACTAAATAATAATAACAAAGACAAGAGGTCCCACTGCTCGCAGTAGTTCTGTTGAAGATCCGACAACAGACAGGAGAACAAAGGATTACTATAAAGGCAAACTGCCAGCAAACCACACGCAGTAATATAGTGACAACAAACCACAGGTGACAGTCAATCAGAGCTAATTGCAGAGAACAGGGTGAACTCCAGAATGGCAGTAGGCTTTCCACTCCTGAGAGAGGATAGAAACCCAGAACGTTCAGTAGCCTAATCACAAATATCTAAATGACATAAATGAAACTATTGGGCTATTGGGAAAGGGCCGTTCTCTTTAAAGATTCCCTCACGTTTCTTACAGGGTCTCACATTGTAATGTAGCTGAGAGAAAATCCTTGAGTAAAGAGTAAAAGTAGGATAGACCTTAAAATCAGCAGCACAAACTGGGACATAATTGTATATTTCAGATTTCTCGGGTCACAGGGAAGCTTAGCTTGAAATCGGGACCGTCCCAGTCAACACGGGACATCTGGTCACCCTATATAGTCTTCCATATCTGCAAATCTGCAAAAAAAAAATGCAGGTGTAGTGGTTAACACTGTCGCCTCACAGCTAGAAGGTCCAGGGTTCGATTTCCGCTTGGGGACCATGCAGGTTTCCGCGTTGCCAGGTACCCAGGTGGGGTATCTCCCGGGCCTTTCTGTGTGGAGTTTGCATGTTCTCCCCGTACTCACCGATAAGATAAAACCAATGGAAAAAACATGCACAACAGATCGCTAACACTGTCTCGTCCCTGATTAAGACAGGAGCACTTGGATTGGTCCCCGGGGCGCGGCCCCACGCCGCAGCCCCTATCTGCTCCCGGCTGCCCTTGGGGGGGGAAGGAGGACGGGATGGACAAGCGCCGAGAGAGACAAAATTTCATCGGCGACCCAAAAATTGCACGTGTGTGTTCCTGTGTGTGCTGCCCATCGCATGTGTGTGTCACTGCATAATAAATAAGGACTTCTTCAAAAGTCCAGTTTATTATTATTATTTATATCTGATCGTCTGCCCCCTCTGTTCTAACTTAACACTTAGTCCTAATTATTTTTCTTTCATGTACAGTACAGTATACGTGTGCCTTGCATTTATTTAATTTATGTTTAATGGCATTGAACGTGCTGCCATAGCCTCACAGGGGAGTTAACAGGCAGCAGAGATGCGGTATTATCACTACATCCTGCGCATTGTATAAAATCGCGGGAGGGGGGTCTGGTGTTTTGTGTGTAACCTGGACTCGCAATGGATAGGTTTGTTGTCAGAACCGGTGCCGGTTGGCCGAGATGAAATGGGCTCTGCGCATATCCAGCTACTTATACCACACTGAAGTGAGGTGGCTATCTCGAGGCAGAGTATTAAACCGCCTTTTTTAACTCAGAGAAGAAGTGCGGATTTTCCTTGCAGACAAAAACAACCATTGGCAGAGAAATGTGCTGATAATGAGCTGGATTACCAAACTCTGTTAGTCACTCCAGGTTAATCAGCAGAGATTTGGGGGTATTTACTCAGCTTGATGACTTTTTGTAGGAACAGAATGTTTCAATAAAAAGATTTAAGCCCATCATCTGTAGCCACTAGAAGGGCTCATTGAACAATTTAGTTTCAAGTTCAAGTTCAAGTTTCTTTATTCGTTGTCATACAAAAGTACAGAATACTTTTATATAAAAATGCTTCTTTCTGTTTTGCTCCAGAGATTGTGCTAGATAAAAATAGATAAGTATAAAATAAGTATAATAAGTATAAAATAGAAGTCAAGTACGTAGACAAAAGTGTTCAATATGTAACGTTCTGGATTCCTTCTCCCGGGAACCCAGCTGTCATTCTGGAATGTTGTCACCTGGTGGTTGGTATTCGCATTTTGGTTGTCACGCCCCCACATTCCTGTGTGTCACTGATTGGTACTCTCTCCACTGGTTGCTGTCACTGTGCTGTCAATTTGCTGTCACTGCTAATTGATTGGAATGTTTGGTTGTGACTTGTTCTTTCTCTGTTCCCTTGTCTTGTTGTCGAGGCTTCAGATATCCGTTCGTGTGGGAAGGAGCTGGTCAGAGGTTGCTGAGCCACTCGCTTTGCACTTATGTTTCTTTTGCTCTGTTCTCTCTGTTGACACCCGGCGTCTTTCATGGATTATCACTGCTCTGTGTGTTTTAATAAAGACACATCCTTAGAAAGAGCTACCTATCCCCGTCTCTCCTTGTCTCCTCCACCATTGGACTCACTACCACTCACCCCCATATGTAACAAATATACATATATACAATATACAATGCAGAGTAGAAAAGTAACTGAGTTACAATACAATATACAGTACAATGCAGAAATGGGATGAGGTACAATTTACAGTAAGGTGTAATGAGGTATGAGTTGTAGTGCAAATTCTTTCCCAATAAATATAAAGTGTGTTAAGTGTCTAAAGTGGGTAAAGTGGGTGCTGCAGTGAGTTGTTTGTTTAAAGTGAGTGTGTGCGTGTGGATGTGTGTGCTGTGGGTGTATTTAGGAGAGAGGACAATTTGAACAACTGGATCAAAGATCCGTTCATTACCCATTGATGCAGCAGGCCTCCCACTGTCTGAGCAGTGTGTGACGAGCTACTGAAAGTCAAGTTCACTGGACAACAGGCCCTCACAAAGTTCTGGAATTCAGTCCGGCACGAGTACCCAGTGTTGTGTAATGCTGCGCTGAGAAAGCATGTCCCCTTCACATCAACATACCGGATTTTGGTGAGGCCGGATTTTCAGAGTAGAAGCGGATCTTCGCCAAAGCGCATTTTCTTTTCATGTTCTGGCAAAATATTTTGGCTAAATACGCCTCGTTTTATAAATGTGTACACAGAAACAATTCCGTTGCTTTTGTTGATAATATTCATTCATTTCATTGATAACATCGTGCTGTAATTTCATTTTCTAATAAATATGCATGATCAAGTTCAACAACGTGTGCTTTTATTTGATGTTCCTTATTTCCACGTTGACATTACACCATACATTAAGTGTGGGGGTCGCCAAAGAAATTACTAAATAAAATGGGGGTCGTGGTATAAAAAGGTTTGAGAACCCCTGGCCCTAGACTACATGGAGTTCAGAGTTCATACAGTATGGATAACAGAGCCTAGTGATAGAAATCAGTGTTTACAGCTTCCTCGTGGATTGTTATCACCTTCCGTGAAGTCTCTGCGTTGTGTCTATTTGTTGCTGTTGAGGCAATTGATCGGTGGAATTCTGTCCTCCCACGCACTGTCTGTAACACTGTTTCCCCCCGTTAATGCATCCGGACAAAAATGTAGTTTCTTTATCAGAAGAAGGTTGTTTATTTGCATAAACCAAGTTTATAGTACAGCCAAACTAATTGAACGTCTTCAGAGGTATAAGGAACTAGATGAATAGATTCTTTATATTTTTTTATAGCATTTTCAGCTTTTTCTGGCCACGCAGGACCTTTTGGCCACGCAGGACCGACAGAGGGAGAGAGGGAGAAACGGGAGGAGAAGAAGGGAAGACATGCAGCATACGGTCACGGTATCGGATCTGGCAAACGAACCCGGGGCGACCACTTCGCGACTCAGCGCGCTATGTGGTGTGCTACTGGAGCGCCCCCCCTAGATGAATAGATTCTCTCTCTCTCGATCGCTTGGTGGTTCTGCGGCCCGTCTGTTAGCTGAGGCCTGTCTGTTAGCTGAGGCCTGTCTGTTAGCCGCTAGCTCTCTCTCTACCTCTCGGGGGATGACTCAGCTGCTTGATGTGGTCCGTCTCGCTAATCCAAACTCTTCTGTCTACTGACAGATTCGCTTTCATTACCTAGGGCAACGGCTCTCTCTCCTACTCTCAAGTCAAGTCAAGTCAGTTTTATTTGTATAGCACATGTACAAATGACTAAACGCTAAAACCAAAGTGCTTCACATGATAAAAACACATACAATGCAATGAAAGATACACTAAAATTACAGAAAAGGGTATAGTACAGTACATTTAAGAAAGCAAGGGCAAAGTGCAATATAAAAAGAGACAGGAAAATTGGGGATAAAAAGTGCAGAGTGACAGCAGACATCATGTATAGATGCTGGGCTAGCTCTGGTCAAAGGCCGGGAGAAGAGGTGTGTTTTTAGCAATGATTTAAAAACCTCTAGGCTCTGGGCAGATCTTATGTGGGGGGGGGGGGCTGTTCCAGAGCCGGGGGGCAGCAGCAGTGAAGGCTCTGTCTCCCCTGGTGTTGAGCCTGGTCCTGGGCTCCTCCAGCAGCAGCTCTGTCTCCCCTGGTTTTGAGCCTGGTCCTGGGCTCCTCCTCCAGCAGCAGCTCTGTCTCCCCTGGTGTAGAGCCTGGTCCTGGGCTCCTCCTCCAGCAGCAGCTCTGTCTCCCCTGGTGTTGAGCCTGGTCCTGGGCTCCTCCCTCCAGCAGCAGCTCTGTCTCCCCTGGTGTTGAGCCTGGTCCTGGGCTCCTCCTCCAGCAGCAGCTCTGTCTCCCCTGGTGTTGAGCCTGGTCCTGGGCTCCTCCTCCAGCAGCAGCTCTGTCTCCCCTGGTGTTGAGCCTGGTCCTGGGCTCCTCCTCCAGCAGCAGCTCTGTCTCCCCTGGTGTTGAGCCTGGTCCTGGGCTCCTCCTCCAGCAGCTCTGTCTCCCCTGGTGTTGAGCCTGGTCCTGGGCTCCTCCTCCAGCAGCAAGCTGGTCAGCAGACCTCACGCTCCGCTCTCGCATTACTAGCCCTATGCCCTGCCCCCATCACTCCCAAGTCATGGGCACACTGTGCCATCCAAGAATGCCGACCTTGAGCAACTCTCTCTGAAAAGCCCAACAGTTTAAGCCTAACTTGGTTATCTGCATTGCCATGGCGACCACTATCTTTGTTTTGACTCCTCCGTCCCTGGCAACCACTTGTGACCCATATACCTCTCCTCCCCCTCCTCACAGGCCCTGCTACTGCAGAGACATGTCTCAGTGTGTTTGTTTTGATTGATTGATTGAAAATTGTATTAACAGATTGCAGAATGGGTACAGTACAGTACAGTACGGCTCAATACACACAATTGTTAAGGGGATGCAGAGCTGAGAAAGACTTTCGTCTTGTTTACATCAGGGTCCCCCATTTTCAATTCATCATAAATGACATACATGACATACAGATAGACAGTACTGCTACATCTATACATGTATGACATACCAGATTTACAGATATACAGTACTGTTTGTGATACAAAAAATAGTCTGAAAAGAGAGTATATACATTTGAGGGGGAAGAAACTGTACATTGGAGGAGGTTGGGTAGGTGGGGTGGGGGGGGGGGGGGGGGGTTGGTTAGGTGGGGTGTGGGGGGGTGTCATCAGTCTAATACTGATGTAGCCACTTTGCCTTAATTAAAAGGTGTTTTACCTACACTTCTGTTATAACCATAATGAAAACCAGTGAAATCCTTCACTAGAGTATATGGAGTTCAGTTCATAGCGTAATGGATAACAGAGCCTAGGGTATGGCGTACTCAGAGTTTATATATGGGGGCGACAGTGGATCGGGAGGTTAGAGCAGTCGTCTGGTAATCCGGAGGTTCCCCCGGTTAGATTCCCGCTCCTCCAAAGGCAGCGTATTGAAGTGCGCAAGACACTTAACCCCTAATTGCCTCCCGATGAGCAGGTTGGCACCTTGCGTGGTTTGCCTCCGCCGTTGGTGTGTGTGAATGTGTGAGTGAATGTGAGGAACAAATTCTAAAGCGCTTTGGATAAAAAAACACTATATAAATGCAGTCCATTTGCCATTTACCATACGGTTCATGGTACAGAGAGGTGAGAGATGACAGCTGAGGGGAAGAAGCCTTTCCTGAGCCTGCCAATCAAACTGTGGTACCTCTGGACTTTCCATATTGTTGTTGTGGTCACTACCATGATGGTGATGCTGGTCAAATTCTGAAATACCAACATAGTTTTGTGGTTATCTGGGCACACATGGAGCAGGTGGAGGAGGTGGAGGAGGTGGAGCAGGTGGAGGAGGAGGAGGAGGAGGAGGTAGGAGGAGGAGGAGGAGGAGGTGGAGGAGGAGGAGGAGGAGGTAGAGGAGGATGAGGTGGAGGTGGAGGAGGAGGGGAGGAGGAGGAGGAGGAGGAGGAGGGAGGAGGAGGAGGTAGAGGAGGATGAGGTGGAGGTGGAGGAGGAGGTGGAGGAGGAGGAGGTGGAGGAGAGAGGAAGAGGTGGAGGTGAAGGAGGTGGAGGAGGAGGAGGTGGAGAGAGGAGGAGGAGGAGGAGGAGGATGAGGTGGAGGTGGAGGAGGTGGAGGAGGAGGTGGGGGGGTGGAGGGGGTGGAGGGGGTGGAGGGAGGAGGAGGTGGAGGTAGAGGAGGTGGAGGTGGAAGTGTTGGAGGAGGAGGAGGTGGAGGTTAGAGGAGGTGGAGGTGGAGGTGGAGGTGGAGGTGGAGGTAGGAGGAGTGGAGGTGGAGTGGAGGGTGGAGGTGGTGGAGGAGGAGGAGGAGGAGGAGGAGGAGGAGGTGGAGGTAGAGGAGGTGGAGGTGGAGGAGGTGGAGGGGGGTGGAGGAGGAGGTGGAGGAGGAGGAGGAGGGTGAGGTAGAGGAGGTGGAGGTGGAGGTGGAGGTGGAGGTGGAGGAGGAGGAGGTGGAGGTGGAGGTGG